>NC_056726.1:1354564316-1354571816 GCF_019279795.1 Protopterus annectens
ATTCAGATTGAAGGAGGGGGAGTTACTAGGGGAGAAGGTAAAGGCATAGAGGAAAATGGAAATTGGTGAGTTTAGTGGGAGGATATGCAGAGAACTTCTGAGGGGATTTTGTGAGGTACCGGATACAGTGAAAAGCTGATTTGGCAGACTGGTAGGGGTTAAAGGGGGAAAGAATGAGCAAGGAAGTAGGGGTAATGAGGATTGGGAGGTCGTAGTCTTGAAGTGACATGAAGTAAAGAAAGAAAGGAGTTGGTTTAAAGGAAAACTCTACCCTCTCCTACAGTTTTACTGTATCTTTAGGTTTTGTTTCTCCCTACAATATGGTTCCAGCATTGTCTAGGTACTAGAAACATGTTTTACTTTTCAAAACGTTTATTTCCTTGCATTAGAGTCAAAGGAAGGGAAAAGCCCTCCTTATTTTTTTAAGCTCAGCTTCTCATATACTTTGCAGAGGAGTTTGTCTCTACCTGCATGTCATAGACACAGTTAAATCTGTAATTTACCCTGCCCGGTACTGCTGTCAGTCTTAGATGGGCAATTAATCCTGCTAATGTCAGGAACACAACAGCTGATATAAAAAAGACAAAAGCTGTGGAACTGTTTTCCACTGTTTTTACTGTAGAGAGGAGGAGAACTTAACACTCCCCTTTCATAGCAAAACAAAGCAATTGGATCAGTCTGGGGGTTAAAGGCAGCTGTTAACTCTTCTGACAAATTTATATAAGCAGCAACACAGTATTGAAATGCTAAGCTTCAAATGTTTGCTGTTTATACTAGTTTGTGTTAAAATAACATAAATGTAGTATCAAACGATTTCTGTGACATTTAGAGAAGTTAGAAAATATTTTTTCTTTTAAAGTATCAATGTATTTACCATTTTCAAGCCCCCCTCTCTCACAGGCCAGAACTGCAAAAAGAGACTGGTGGCAACCCTATCAACTAGGTGTACTAATACTGTTCATAAAAAGGTCTTTTATACTTTTTTGTGACATCCTTTCAGAGGGGTATGTATATCTGGTACACACAGATCCATTATTAGCGATTCCCACTGACTTTGAGTCCGTATTTACATTGTTAGAGTGCACAAGCATTTTGTAGTCCACAAAGGAAATGTAACAGTTGATGGCAACCATAACATACAGCTGAATTTATTTCAACATACATTTACTATAATGTGCCCTTTTCCTTAAAAACATGAAGAAAAGGAAATCCGAAGTACTTAACTGTGTTTAAACACACACACACACACACACACACACACACACACACACGTGCATTTAAACACAGTACTGCATCCCACATATAGTATTCTATATGCTACATACATTTTACACGTGCACACTTCTATATCCATGTGTGTCTTTGTGTAGACAGACACAGTTACACAACATTTCCATTTTGATTTGTTTTTCTTGAAAGGACATTTAAGTACACACACGGGTAGGTATATAATCTAGTTCTCCATTTTAATTCTGCATCATTCATGAGAGAGAAAAACTTCCCACTGAAGACATTGGGAAGTAGCAGATAGACTTGGTTTGGAGTCCTACAACTCGTCACCTGTAAATGAAAAGCCAGGATCATTTTACTGCAATGAGAGTTTTCACACCTCCGCATGAGTGTGTTGGGGGGGGAGGTCTGTCAATTCTTTCAGGACTACAAAAGACTCCCTTTACAAAAACCTGTTTGCTACTTGCAGCAGAAGAAATTAGGTAAATAACAGCGGTTTATAGCATAGAACAGGCTCTGACAGACGTAAATGAGGCTTGGTCAGGGAAAAATAAAAGTAACTCTGTTACAGAAGGTGTGTTTAGATGACAGTGCTTCACAGTCCTGGCATGAGAAAACAGGACCAATTTCTTATGTCTAGCATGACTCCAATAAAAGAGCACTTGACATGTATTCTGCGAAGAAGGAATGAAAGCAAGATCACATTACCAAGTTAGGCCTCATCTGCCATTTTGAAGGTAACACATTAAAATTGTAAAAGAAGCACTTGGGGTGACTTGGAGGCATTCTGTACTGGTTGGTTTTGGAACTGATCCTCTGTTCTGACTCTGCCTATACAAAAACTCGAAGTCTTCCACTAGCTTGTGGCTGAAAACCCTATCCCATGATGCTCCAGGAAACCCCCAGATCTGGTTTGCCGTTAAAACAATATCGAGTGCTTCACATTGGCTCTGGCCAAGTGACTTTTTTTTTTTACTTTATATAGTGTTTTTTTTCTCTAAATATTGAGTTAAATAAGAGTGAGTTAGATAACTTCTTAACTTTTTTAGGCAGCTTTTAGTGTGTTCGCTGCATGTGTTTTTTGCTTACGGACGTCTTTTATTCTCAAGGCCTTTTCCCTATACCTTATTCTCTGCTTAAGCCCGTTTTTAGTTTATGGGCTTTGTTATTGCCTTTGCTTAGAACAGGCTAGCTCATTTAAATTAGAAGGCTTTTCTTAGTTTGTTTTTTTATATAATATATATTTACATATAGTGTGTGTTAATAAAAATATTTTTCTATTTTGCTATTTAGTATTCGCAGTGCATTGAAATTTTTTCTGTGATAATTTTGTTTTTTCCAGTTAACTTTTTTTTGTAAGCAGTAGAAATGTCTAAGCAAATGCAAAGGCAAAAAACTGTCCTGTCTGGTTTTAAATGTGCTCAGAATGCAGTCAGAAAATGTCTGTGACTGATGGGCACACTGTATGTGTGTACTACCTTGGTGCAGTACACCGTCAAGAATGTTTGTCCTTTCGGCTCTTCCCGGTTAGGGGTTGCCACAGCAGAACTCCGGTCCGCTAATGATTGGCAGTCTATTTTTATGGTGCCAAGTTGCCAGCCCGACGCCCAACCTTCAGCGAAGGCATGCCTATTCACGCATGCCTTTCGGAGGCCACTCGACCGCGGGGAGGACATGCAGACGCCACACAGAAGGCACTCCAGCCAAGACTCGAACAGGAGAACCTCTTGCTGTGAGGCAACAACGCTACCGCTGTACCACCATGGCTTTCTAGTACACCATCAAGAATCCTGTGCAATATGCCATTCCTTTAGCCACAGGGTTTTTCTAGAAAGAAAGAACAAGTTGATCCTCTGGATTACTAAAGACCCCTTTTTCAGAAGCTATAGGGAAAGGTCAGGGTCTTTCCAAATCTAGCCTTTCCCTCGCCCTCTCTTCTAAATCTGATCAGTCCAGCAGAAGATCATCTACTTCATCTTCAGAGGCTCAGTCGGAGCCGGCAAAAATAAAAGTACAAAAAATTTCCTCATCGGACCCGAAATCTGTTGGGCCTGAAAAGCCTTCCACCTCTGCTCCTTCAGTCTCTGAGCCAATGGTGTTTCATGTTTGGAGTCTGTCCCCAGAACTGGAACCGTTTTTTCCAATGTTGAGATCTCCTGTTTTACAAGCCTCCTGATCTCCTGCCCCCTCCACTCGATCCTCCATAAGCCTTTCAGATGATGATGATGTGCATCATGTGATGTGGAGGCATTTGAGAACACCGGTGCTTGTGAGACTTCTGTCGAATCCGACTAAGAGGGTTTCGGAACTGACCCAACCTACCCTGCCGTCATCCATTCCTTCTCCGATTCCGGTGTTCGGAGCCAGAATGTCTTGAACTGGTCATAGTGGAACCATCGGAAGCGAGACATATTCCACGATCTTTGGTCTTGACTACCGCTCCGACATCATCGTTTCTGTTTGAACTTGAGACTAGGAGCCAGCGGTCTCTGGTCGGGTCTGGGGAGGAGAGTCGGATTTGGACAATTGTCTGATCCGAACTTGTCTCTTGAGCCTCTGCGCGGGTGAGATTGGCCTCTACATCAGCCTCTGAGCCAACTCCCTTGTGCTGGAGAGGTCTTCTGGCTCTTCGGAGCTGGGTGTTGCCTTGGATTAGGGGCAGGAGGCTTTTGAGGTGATGAGAGTGCTGTCTCCACAGACAGCTCCACTCTAAGCTTCAGGCATTCTTCCCCCAAAGGCCCCAGTGTCTTTCTCGGCACCACTGCATCCTCAGACACGGGGAGACCCTAAGTTCAGGATGCCCCGTTGGGTGAGCCCCTCCCTTCCGAAATCTCTCCAGAATACCCTTCTGATGAGGTCCCTGTTAAGAGACTATGTAAGAGGAAGCATTTAGACTCCCCAGAGGAGTCCGTCACTTTTGACACGGACCTTGATGAGGCAGAAGGGTCCCCACCTTAACCTTCTGAGGATGTCTCCTCTGCAGACATAATAAAAATACTTAAGCAGAGAGGTGGCTGGAAGCCCCCTTTTGAGGAAGGAGTCTGTGTATCTGAAGGCTTTTGAGTCTTGCCTTTCAGCTACTTGGGTATCTCCGCCTTTCAAACTGAAGGACCTAGTTTGCTGAAAGACGTGGGAGTCTCCAGATTCAGTGGAGCCTGTTCCTCGGAGGCCAAACAAGTTCATAACTTCACTCATGGATAAGATTTTTCTCATGAAAGGTGTAAGGTGTACCAGTAGATGCTATGGTGGTGGTGGTGGTGGCGGCCACCCAGAAGGAGCTTTTTGAGGCGTCCTACTCTGTCCATCTGCCGAACAAGGAATATCGTACACTGGACAGAACGGAAAGCACACCTTTTCTTCAGTGACCTTTGCACTCAGATCGCTGAATTATCTCATCCACATTGCCAGACTTTAGAGAGATCTCTCCCTTTTTTAATTTCTCCAAATCCCTTGGGTTTCTAATACAATGATGTTCCTAAGTCCTGAAAGAGCTAGGAGATGCTCTCCAAGGTTCAGTAGCTGAAGGAGTATCAGAGAAGGTTTTCCTCTCTGTTCTCCTCCTTAAATTCAGTGGTCAACTCCTCCATGTGACTCATTTCTTGTGCAGCTGATGGAGCGAGTAGGGTAGCGGGTTAAGGAATTTCCCTCCGGAGACATTCCTGGATGTGCTTGTATGACTTTGCAGACCCCTTTAAATCTTCCTTTCGATGGCTCGTTCCTGTTCAGGTAAGAAGTTAAAGATACACTAACCAGGTGTGAACAGGAAGGAAAAACTCAGTCTGCTGTAGGAGTCCATTTTTCCCCACTTACCAGACCTTATCCTAAGGAAAAAAGGGAGGAAAAATGTGGTTTTGAAAAACCCTTACCTGTTGTCCATCTCTTCTACATTCTTGCATCCCACCCTCCTTCCCCCAGCCATTAGCTCCTAGAGGACTGAGTGGATACACTTGGTGACTAATGTTCTCGAAGGTTCTGACCTTCTTCCTAGCTTTTGTGGTAGTAAATATCTTGTGGTAGTAAATATCTTATGTGTAACTGTTATATCAGCAAACAAGATCTGGGGAGTTTCCTGGAGCATCATGGGATAGGGTTTTCGGCTACGAGCTAGTGAAAGACCTCTAGCTTTTGTATAGGAAGAGTTGGAACCGAGGATTGGTTCCGAACCCAACTAGTACAGAATGAAGGCGAGATGGACAACACACATGAAACGTTATGGTGAATACATAACTTTTTTGTTTGTTTTTTAAGTTTTAAGGTTGAGTTTACCTTTAAGGGAAGGAAACTCTCACTGTGTATAATCAGCATACACAAAGTCAACATTCCTGACATGGAAGAGGTAGGAGAAGAGTTAAGTAGAGATGCAAGCCGAGAAGCTGCTATTCCATTGCTCTTCTGGGTAAAAGTATGCAGATGTAAAAGCTTATAATAGATATTTTTGGTAGAAAAAAGTAGCATCAGAAGGATTTTTTTTCTTTTCATCCAAATGTGAATATTTATGTGAAATTGAAACTATGCCAAGTTGGGTTGTGAACAGTGTATATGGATATAAGCAAAAAATGACTGACTGAGGTTCAAAAGTAATAAAAATGACTGAAAGATGTAGGAAAAACTTAATAAAATGTTGTATAGGAAACACATGGCCTCTGGTTCTGTTACATATTTTGACCCCCGTCACACTCAGCAGACCATTTCCTCCCTCCACTTTGGTGAATTATTGAGAAGTAGTCAAGCTTGTAGTACCTGACATAATTGTGATTTTAAAATAGGACCGCAGTATGGTAGATATGTTTTTATCTAGGAGTTCTAAATAAGTCATGAAGACCTATTGGATGATTTGTGGTAATAGGCAAAGGGTTTTTTTTTTCCCTAATAAAAAAACTTAGATCCTTTGCTTTTGATTTACAAAGGGATTTGTGTTTTAATTAATGAACATGAGACTGTTGTCTGTTATACAGTATAATTTGCTTACCAGTAACATCACTAAGATTGTTTGCAGACCATGGAATATAGATGTCTGCCATACCCTTAACACCCAAGTTTGCTATTAAGAGGAGTAGGAATGTATCGGACTATATCATTATCAGCCATGTTAAGAGACCTTTAATACATATACCATCTGTATTGCCTGAACATGTGCAGTGGAAGAGCCTCACTCTGGTTGAAACCACCTTCTTGATCACAGTATTTCCCCTACCAGGTAAGTATACATAGGTGCATGATCTACTTTTTTATAACATATGTACCTTTTATTATTTTTGAAATTGATGACGTTAATGGAATTCCTTTTGAGACTGTAGGGAACTGCAAGTCTAATAGTGAAACTGTGGTTTATACCCACAGAGGTGTCCATGTAGTTTCATCAATATTGGTAAAAGAAAGAGGAGATTTAAAGTTGGATAGCAAGTTCACATCAGGGATGTCACAAATAAAGGTATTTTCAGTCCTCTTGCTTTACAGTCTGCCAACTGTCACAGTAACTCTGCTTCTAGTGCATGCACATAGACTGACAGCAGGTGAGGTGCATGTAACGAGCATCTTTTGGAGAATAAAGAATCTTAAATCAAAAACTTAATGCGTTGTTTCTGAAGCATCTTAACTCTTAATATGAATGGAAGGTTTTATTTCATTAACTTAAGGCCCACTGCTTTGTAGGATGGGATCGAATAGGAGAGTCGTGAGGCTGCTCTTGATGCTGGTAGTAGGTTTTACTGACAGATTTGTTTTTTGTGGTGTTGCTCCCTATGAGAATCTTGTATAAGAGGGAGTGAGTTAAAAGAAATGGTGACAGATGTCGTTGTGTGGTCAGAATTATCTGCTGTAAAGGTACATAATCAACATCTCCTTCATTGTGGGGGTATTTTGCTGTTGCAATCCATATTTAGATGTATACCTCTGTAGGTGACACCACAACTCATTTTACTTCAGGATCTGCAGTGAATTCTAGTGGCAAGCTGGCCTGTGTGTGCTGGATTTAGTGAATACATCAACTTCTTTGTATGCATACTTTATTTCAGGGCATCTTAGCTTCTGTCAGTTTGCTCGCTTCAGTCTTGTTTTTCTGTAGTATGTGCTGCTTGCAGATTTGAGGAAGATCTGTCTTTATCAGTTGTGGTAGTATGAGCAACTGTATAGAAGTCGGGATTGCTACTTTTTTCTGTTCCCCATCACCCTGCGTCCTAGAGCTTTGCCATCTGCAGATTTAAGCTCACCCTTTTGTGTGGGCACCAGACAGCCTCATGCTGGGGTGTAATTCTGACGCACAGTTTTTAT
>NC_056726.1:1354574316-1354628897 GCF_019279795.1 Protopterus annectens
GGCTGAATATCTGAATATTTCTGAATGCTTCGCAATCATGCTTTAAAGCAAATAAATGAAAACCAACAATAGTATATCTTTTCGAAATAATACTAAACACAGCCTTAAAAAAAATTTGACAATTCTTAAAGAAGTCTTACATCCCTTCCAAAATCTTCAACCCAAACCCCTCTCCTGATATCTCACCACTCGCAAATGCAATACAGTTCCACTCTTACAGATAGTGTTATCTCAACATCTATCAACATCTAATCCCAGCCTTGCTTAACAGCCACATACCGCCACATCCACATGTTCATCGTGTTTCACTATTGCAGTCATAACTGTAGGGTGCTCCTGCCGGCAGGCAGCCCGAGGTCGGCCAGAATCCCAAAGTCTGGGTCCGGCGTCGGCTGTACAAGCCAGTACCCTGACATCAGTACGCTCTGGTACATGGCCCACAGCCGACGCCATCTTCTCCAGTCTTTCTTGCCGTGCGGTGGAAAGCAGCTCGCAAGTCGTTGGTTGGCGATTTTCGAACAGCGTTTTTTGGTTGTTGTCGGTCCAAAGTTCTTACTTCTCAAAGCTAAGTACCCCGTTGGGGAATCTTTTTCTTGTTCCTCCGATGTCAGAAAAAGTTAATAATTGTATTACGTGTGGGAAACAAATACCTCATAAAGATTTCCACTCTTACTGTCTACCTTGCTTAGGTCCTGACCACGACGTTTCTTGTTGTTGGTTCTGTGCCAGGTTTAATTCTCGTACTATCAAACGCAGGTACGACTGGGCTCTGAATTATTTTGGCAGACGCTTCAATTACAGAATGTCGTCGGACACTACCGGAATTCAAAAGAAGCGCAAAGACAAGGACAGGCCTCCGAGGTCCAAACCAGGACTCGTTGCAGCTGGAGCCGGCATCCGGTTCGGCTGTCGTCAGTGAGGCGCTTTTGCAGCCCCTGTCATCCGCCACTTCTGAACCGATGGCCGATACGGACTCCCATGGGGAGCCATCAAGGCCTTCTATTTTATCTGCTGCAGGACCTTCGAACGTCGCTCCCTCGGATGGGTCCGGAACCGCTTTGCAGGTACCGGCTTCTGAGGGGGTATTCAGGCCTACTCACATCACTATTTCTAAGGCAAAGTCAAAGACTCCTGTTAAGTCTAAAGCTCAAGCTACTTCTGAATCTACTCCCAGGACACAGAAGCAATTGTTAAGGATGGCTGAAGATTTGCTTTCTATGATTAGGGGTTCTCACCCCCCCCCCCCCCTGAGAAAAGGCCTCGACAGGATGTTCCTATGGATTCCTCTGACCAGGCTTCTATATCTTCTGTCTCTTCCTCTGATCAAGAATATTCTTTTCCTCCTCATGAGGATTCGGATGCTGAGGACTCCTTGCCCTCTGCCTCTCCGCCTGAAGATTTTTCTTTTGGGGAAACCTTACATGAGATGAGGGAACATTTTCATTGGGAAGGTCAGGATTATTCTGCTTCCAAGAAGAGGCTTAGAGAATTTCTTCTTCTTCCTCAACATAGGCCTTTGGCTATCCCTCCTGTTCTTGACATTGTGGATGATGCTTTTTCCGAGGCTAATTTGAATCCTGATTCCATGCCTCCTGCTTCCTCTAAGCCTGATAGGTTTTATAGGGTTCCTGAGTCTCATTTGTTTTTATTTAAGAATCCTTCCGCAGATCCTGAAACTATTTCTCAGGGTTCTAAGGCTGCTAAAGTTGCTACTTCTAAGAATCCTATTCCCTCTTGAGAAGGATTCTCATGCCTTAGACAGGTGGGGCAAAAAGGTATATACTTCTGCTACCCTTTCTGTTAGGGCTTTAAATTGCCAATTTCATATGTTTAAGTATCAGCAATTTTTTTTGTCTGTTTTAAAGCAAAAGCTTGCTTCCCTTCCTGCATGTGCAGAAGATAAGGAACTACAGGATGTATTGCATGCAACTGAACAAACAGAGCTTGCATTGTGGTTTTGATGCTTTGGATGCTTCTTGCAGGGCCGCAGCCTCTGGTACTGTTATCAGGAGACATGCTTGGCTTCGTGAGCAAAGTTTACCTGAACAGGTTAAGGCTAAATTATTAGATGCCCCTGTTCAGCATGATGTTCTTTTTGGATCTAAGGCTGAGGAGGGTATTAAAAAGATGGAAGAAAAGGCAAAATCTATGCAAACTGTGAAAGATTTCTTGCAAGTTCAGCCTCCTAGATTTTCCAGGAATTGGCCCTCCAAAAATTGGTCCTTTCCCACGTCTGACAGGCCTCAAAGGGGAAGATATAGATGCTCCAGAGGTCGTGGCCAAGCTCAGGCCTCCTACATATCAAGACAATGGACTGCTTCTTCACCTAGAAGGGGAGACAGATCCCAATCTCAAAGAAAGCAAACTCAATGACTCTCTAAGTTGGGCTACAGGACCTCTTTACCTGGATGCCCCTCTCGGAGGAAAACTTTCTATTTTTTACAAAAATTGGACTCGTATTACCCAGGACAAATGGGTATTGGACGTGATTTTAGAAGGCTACAAATTCCACTTTCATACCTTGCCAAGAGCTTTCGTTTGGCCAGATCTGCCAAAACATCAGTGGTCAGAGGCCCTAAATCAAGTGGATGCTCTTCTGGCCATGAGAGCCATAGAGCTTGTTCCACTCTCAGAGATGGGAAAAGGTTTTTATTCAAGACTGTTTCTGGTTCCAAGAAAACAAAGCTCATGGAGACCTATTCTGGACCTTTCTGTGTTAAACACCTTTTTGGAAATTCCAAAATTCAAGATGCTTACTCTGCAGCAGCTGATTCCAATGCTCTCTCAGGACGCCTGGATGGTGACATTGGACCTAAAGGAAGCTTATTTACACATTCCCATCAGGCAGGAACGCAGGAAATTCCTCAGGTTCAAGGCAGGTTCGAGACACTATCAATTCTCTGTACTGCCCTTTGGTTTATCTACTGCGCCCAGAGTCTTTACCAAGTGCCTGGCACCAGTAGTGGCTTATTGCAGACTCCAGGGGATTCAGATTTACCCTTATTTGGACGACTGCCTTATTCAGGCAGACAGCAAGGATCTTTTACTTTAACATCTGGATTTTGTTCAACGTCTTCTCCTCCTGTTGGGATTTTCAGTGAACACAAAAGTCACATCTGATCCCTTCTCAACAAATGGTATTCCTGGGAGCCCTCTTAAATACAACCTTACAGAGGGCCTTCCTCACTACAGAAAAACAAATACAGCTGGCTTCAATTTTCAAGACTTTGGCAACTCTACCTCAGCTCACTGCAAGGAAATTCTGCAGGCACTGGGCTACATGGCTTCCTGCATTCTGTTGATTCCAAATGCAAGGCTTCATATGAGAAAGCTTCAATGGTATCTGAAAAGTGTATGGTCGCAGCATCACCACGATCTGGGCACTCTGATTCCTCTGATCCCCTGCCTCCAAAAGGAGTTCCTTTGGTGGTCCAGGATGTGTGCTTTAAACGAAGGAAAGCCTTTCCGTCTTCCTCAACCTTCTCAAATCATAACCACGGACACCTCGGATTATGCTTGGGGAGCACATTTTCTAGGCAATTGCCAGCAGGGAACCTGGACAAAGGATCATCTTCACTGGCACATCAATCTGAAGGAAATGTTGGCAGTTCAAAATGCTCTTCTAGCCTTCAAGAACCTTTTGCATCCAGGGCCTCTCTTGATTTACACAGACAACACCACAGTCATGTGGTACATAAACAAGCAGGGGGGCTCTCATTCGTACCCCTTTGCAGACTAGCTATGGCTTTATGGGACACAGCTCTAAATCTGAATCTACATCTCCAGGCCCAATTCATACCAGGAGAACAGAATCTCTTAGCAGACAGCCTGAGCAGGAACATTGTGGATCCTCACGAATGGATGCTAGACACCAACTTATTCAACAGGATTACTGCAGTTTGGGGATGCCCCCAGATAGATCTGTTTGCATCCCATCTCAATCATCAGCTGCCTCACTTTTGCACCAGGTCATTCCACAAAACAGCTTGGAAAGTGGATGCCCTGTCCTTCAGCTGGAAAAATCTTTCGGGTTATGCCTTCCCTCCTCTTCCTCTACTTCCTCGGGTATTACTAAAGATAAAACAGGACAAGCCCAAGTTCCTCATCTTGATTGCTCCAAATTGGCCTCGACAGTTTTGGTATCCAACTTTAAAGCACCTGTTCTTGGAGCCTCCTTGGATTCTCCCTCTGAACCCTTCTCTTCTGTCACAGCATCAGGGTCAGTTGCTACATTCCAATCTCAAGACCCTTTGCCTGGCAGCTTGGCTCTTCAAAGGAATTTGATTTCTTCTAGTCTTCCCAAACAAGTTTTGGATGTTCTTTTGGAAGCTAGACGGCCTAGCACTGGGAAATCCTATGCCTCTAAATGGAAGAGATTTTGCATTTGGATGCAGGGCCGAGGTTTGGACCCTCTGGTACCTGATCTCTCTTCTATTTTGCTTTATCTTTCGGATCTTTTGTCTAATGGACTTTCTTTTATTCCATTAAGATTCATGCTTCTGCTATTTCTGCTCATTTCAATACTGATCCCCCTGTTTTTTCTCATCCTTTGGTGAGACAATTCTTGAGAGGGGCTAAGAATTTAAGGCCTCCCAGGACCCCTCCTGTTCCTGCTTGGGACCTTAATTATGTTTTAGAAAAACTTACTTTGCCTCCTTTTGAGCCTGCTGCATCTTCAGATATTAAGTTTTTATTTTGGAAGACAGTTCTTTTGTTAGCTTTGACTTCTGCCAGAAGGGTCTCAGAGTTGCAAGCTCTCATGGCTGTGGAACCATTCCTTATTTTCCACCAGGACAGAGTATCCTTGAGGACCAATCCTACTTTCATGCCTAAGGTGATTTCAAAGTGGCTTTAAATCAAACTATTCACCTTCCTACCTTCTTTCCTAATCCTCAGAATAAAGGGGAAAGGATTTTGCATTCCTTGGACGTGCACAGACAGTTACGATTTTATTTGGACAAGACTAAAGAGTTCAGAAAATCTAACCAATTGTTTGTTTCTTTTGCCTCCAGTTCTCTTGGTAAGGCTATTTCCAAACAAACTATTTCCAAGTGGATTTCTTATGGAATAAGATTTTGTTACACTCATCATGGGAAACAGTTTCCAGGTACTGTGAGAAGTCATTCTACTAGAGCAGCTGCTACTTCTACAGCTTTTCTCAAGTTCCTACCAAGGATATCTTGGAAGCTGCCACTTGGAGTTCTGTGCATACTTTTTCCAAGCACTACAAGCTCCCTTTGTATTCTAAGACCAGGGCAGGCTTTGCCTCTGCTGTTTTGCAGGGTCTTCTTGCTGCCCCTTCTTCTGTCTAAACCTCCTCCCTTTTTTCACTGCTTTGGGATTCCACCCTACAGTTATGACTGCAACAGTGAAACACGATGAACATCGTACAGTTGTGTACACCTACCATAAATGTAGATGTTCGAGTGTCTTCACTGTTGCAGTCGGTGTTTCCCTCCCTCCTATCCCCTCTTTTTCTCTCCTTTGTGGTGTATTTGTGTTTCCCTTGTTGGATTCATTTTTTGATTTATTGGGGGACTTCTGACATCTAGGGCAAGAAAGGCTGGAGAAGATGACGTCGGCTGTGGGCTATGTACCAGAGCGTACTGACGTCAGGGTACTGGCTTGTACAGCCGATGCCGGACCCAGACTTTGGGATTCTGGCCGACCTCGGGCTGCCTGCCGGCAGGAGCACCCTACAGTTATGACTGCAACAGTGAAGACACTCTAACATCTACATTTATGGTAGGTGTACACAATTGTACTTTTCACCTTCAAAGCTGTGCCCACATACTGTATAAAACTACTTCTAAACTGTGTTCTTCAGTTGATGAGACTCCAAAACGAGTACCTAAAAATAGCATCCAATAGCATTGTCTGTCCTGTCTTAATCCTTATGAATAGGTTAGTCTGGTTAGAAAAATACTGCATTATCCCTGTGCACAAAGGAGGAAATTCAACAGTCATTAATAACTTTAGGCCTTTAACAGTCTTCTCTCCCCTAGCAAAAATACTTAAAATATATTCAAAAACATACTTAAAATTTATTCAAAAACAATTGCCAGGCTATCTCCTACAGGACAAACTCCTTTTCCCTGCAAAACATGGTTTCAGTTTTTCCCATAATAATAGCACTGCCATTCAAACCTATATAGATACTGTTAATAAAGCTACAGATAATGGCAAACTAGTCCCTTCTTATTTCTAGACTTGTCTAAAGCCTTTGATGCAGTTTGCCATTGCAGACTTGTACTTAAAATGTCCTCACCAGGTCTCTCGGCCCACCCTTTTGTGGTTCAAAAGCTACCTGTCCAGTAGGCATCGGTCAGTAAAATGGCCCTCTGTGCTGTCTGCTTACCTCCCAGTCATTACCGGTGTACCACAAGGCTCTCTCCTTGGTCCCCTCCTCGTCGACATTTTCACCAGCAACCTCTATATTTACACATAACCGACAACCGTAATACAATATGCAGATGGTTCCACTCTTATTTGCACATCTGACAACATGGTACTCCTCCTAAAATAATTACTCGGGAAGCTTCAACAGCCACTGAAACTTGACCTCGTAACTCACAACTCATGCTCATCCTGAAAAAGACCAAACTACTATTTCCCCAAATCTCTCTCTCATGAAAATAAAACAGCATGTCAAGTCCTCACTGTTGATGATAATACAACCCTTGAAGTCACTTTTCATAGTAAACCAGTAAGGGTGACAATGGATGATATCTTACATTCGAAATGCATATACAAAATTGTATAAGAAAATCTCATCAAAAACTAAAGATGCGTTAAAGAGCGAAAAAGATGCAACTAAAACTACATTTGCCACTACTTATTTCTCCCCCACTCTTCCATCCTTTTAACTGCCAGGGTTCACAAAATAAAACTTGAACAACACTCTTAACAAAGTTGCTGAATTTGCAGCACATATCCCTTTCAGAACCAACCACTGTATAACATGAAAAAGCCTTAATCTGTTAGAACTGCCACATCAACTAACACACATGCTTCTTGCAACCTGTAAAATTATACAACACCCATTTACCTGTCCAGCACTAAAACAATTCTACACAACTATGTTTCCAGTCCGTCATTGCAGTACAGTGACCAAAAATTGTTAGTCTGCCTACAAACCTAGCAAATCTGCTGAGCACTGTCTGTATTTGTACAAGGTTGCTAAGACCTGACGCTCTTTGTAAACATCTTTATTACATTATTTACACACATGACAAAGGCAGTGTTACATGTATATATGATATCACTTTAGTTGCCAACAGTTTACATCACAGATACCATTGGAACAACTGTAGTTGTAAACATTATACATCACTTATAAACAATCCAGTCCTTGTCAGTTGAGCATTATATGGCTCATTCAAATCCTGCCTCTTAAACCTCGTTCCTGCTTTGCGTATATTGTTCCCACAATTCCCATTTTTTTCCTGTGTAGTTTTCTCCTTCTCTTTTCTAAAATTCCCAATTCCAGTTGTTTTATCTCTGTTACTAACTGGGAAAAGCCGAAAGAAAAACAACTATATTCACTACTTATAGTAATGTTGGTCTAGACTTTGATTTCCATTTTCTAGTAATTGCTTTTTTGGCAGCCACCATAATTAGACTCAACCAGCCATTACTATGTCTGGGCAATTCCAGTTCTGAAGCATAACTCAAAAAAATGATCTCCCCCATCAATCCAAACTGCTCCCAGCATCTCCGACAGGGCGGTTTGCAGGGAATCCCAAAAGTCTGTCGGCTCATTACTCTCCCAAAAATATGTTCTCTGCTTCCCCTTTCTTGCCTGTCACACCTCCATTTGCTATCCACCTGAGGAAAAATTCTTTAGAGTCTACTTTCGGTATACAAATACCCGTGTAAACACTTCCAGGCTAAGATCCTAAATCTTCTAGACTTTTTTGCATATTTGGGAGATGTACATATATTCCCCATTGGCTCTTTGTGAATTGCTTATCCAGTCTCTCTTCCCAATCCTTTCTAAGCTCCTCTGATTCTTATAATTATTATGTAATATTTTATGTTGTTGTGTCTTTCGGCTTAGGGGTACCGCCACAGCGGTACTCTGGTGTGCTCATGATTGGTAGTTGATTTTTACATGCAGAGTTACCAGCCCTGATGCACCCATTCATGCATGTCTCCACGCAGAAGACGCTCTAGCTGAGAATCAAACCGGACAGCGTCTTACTGTGAGGCGACAACGCTACCGCAGCACCACCATTTTATATGCTTTACTAATTATTCATTTTGTAATGGCAGCTTCTGTTCTAGATTCTGTTAAACACTCTCTACCAGTGCTGGCCTTTCATTTAAGAGCTCCCTATCTTTCTATTTGCCCATACTCTCCCTTCCCATTGGTATCAATCTCTAACCTTCAGTCCAAATAAATTATTGGCCTCTTCCCTTTCTATCACCTTTCCCTTTCTAGTTATTTGCTCCCAATACCTTGGTTCTTTTGCCAATTTTCTCCAGTAAATTCCAGCCCACTGTTGCCTATCTGCAAAATCTCTTTTCTCCATTATCGTGCTGGTTTGGTTCTTGGAATACTCCCTGCTATTTTATGAATATGCATAATCTTACAAATGCTCTGTATGATTTTGGTTGTTCTTAAAGAGTCTGCATCCAGAATTCCAATTTCTCATTATTTCTTGAGCTTCCTACCTGTGTCAGCATCATTCCTCTCCACTTTGAATTATAGTTTTCTGCTTGTGCTATGTATGAGAGCCTTAAGTGTGTTGCTCTAAAATACCCCCTCAAATTAGGTAATCCTAGTCTGCCTTGTTCTTTTGGTAGAATCAGTTTAGCCCACTTGACCCTTGCAGTTTTCCCTTCCTAGATAAATCATTCAACCCTTTTTTATTTTTATTTTTTTTTAATTGCTATCCACAACTTTCCCCATTTGATAAAAGTATGCTTGACCTGTGCTTAAGACTAAAGGGGCTAAAACATTTTAATGGCTTGTATCTTAGTATCCATATAACAACTTCCAGTTTCTCAATTTTTGTATTGTCTTCTGTTTGGTGTCTTCCCACATATCCTTAGCTGTCACCACAGAGTCATTTCTAATCCGTGCTCATGGATATTGTTGGACCAATTCATGTGGGTGCATAATTTACAACTATTGCCCTTGTTTTGGCTTCATTAATTTTGTATCCCAAGAAGATTTGAAACTGTTTTAAAATGTTCCACAACACTGTAAATGTCCCTTTCTGGTTTTGTCATGTATAAAATATCTGCAAATAGAGCCAGCTTTTCTTGACTACCATACCAATGATATCCTTGAATTTCCAAGTCCCTTATTTTCTTTGCCAGTGGATCTAAATATAATGCAGACAACAAAGGGGAAAGTGGACAACCCTGCCTGGTTCCTCTACGCAAGCAGAAATTATTGGAGGGGACCCCACCCACTTTAATTCGCGTCTCCGATCCCTGCTATTCTTCTAATCAACCTTATGTGCTGTACACCAGTGGTCATCCCCTTGTTGGTTAGGTCTGACCATAAGCTAATCACCTTTGACATCCACAACCCACCCCCCAGTAAGGAAACACCCATACAAAACTTCTTCAATGCCAACTTAGGCATTCTATAGCTATGCCAAGAATCTAAATGGCAATGCTCAGATCTGCTCTGAGCTACAACAGAATGTCATATACTGATCCCAAGGATATTGCCAATATCCTGGCAGACTGATTCATTGCCAACTTCACCCCCCTCTTACCCCCTAAATACCATCTCAATACCGAAAGATTGCCAAATTCTGGTAATCATGGCCACACAGGTAAAAAAACGCACTTTTCAAAGCTAGGAATAAAGCATCCATGGGACCAGATGACATCCTGGACTGTGTATTACATGAACTACACAATGAACTGGCACCTCACCAAAGTGTCATGATTAATCATAGCCTCACCTCAGGCTTCGTGCCTGCTGAGTGGCGCACAGGTGCAGTTATCCCACTCTACCAGGGGGGATCCACCTTGGATTCTGGGAACTACTGTCCCATCAGTCTGACAAGCCTGATCTGCAAGGCCATGGAATGTATTATCATGGAACTTGTAAACAAAGACATTGGGTGGGTTCCAGTGTTTGAAGGTTGCCAGTTTGGGTTTGTGAAGGGCTGATCATGTCTCCTGTACCTGATTGACTTCTTCGATCAATCTCCAGAGCCGTGGACGAGGGTAAGGCAGTCCACACAGCCTATCTGGACCTTGCAAGGCCTTTGACACCATCCCCCACTCTGGAATCATAGATAAACTTACTAAGCTGGGCATAAATCCCTACATCACTTGTTGGGTTACCAACTTGCTTACTGACAGAACCCACACTGTAAAAGTAGCAGACTCCAAATCCAGCTCCAGACAGGTGGAGTACCTCAGGGTTCAGTCCTGGGGACCGCTCTTGTTTGGCATCTACTTCTCTGAAGTACAGGCCAACACTAAGGGACTCTGGCTAACAATGTTCGCAGAGGACTGCAAACTGGGAGCCATTATTGAATCCCTATATGATGTGGATATTCTACAAAAGGGCCTTGCAGAAACAGATGCTTGGTGCCAGAGCCATGGGCTCTAGCTCAATGCCAAGAAGTGTATAGGTATACCCTTTGGGGAAAAAACATGTACCCATGAATTACCACATAGGTGGCAGTACACTAAACACAAAGTGTGATAAGAGACTTGGGAACACAGGTGGACAGTGGTCTCACCTTTGATAACCACATCACCACCACAGTCAGGAAATCCTTCTTTGTGGCACACCTCATCACTAAGGGCTTTTCATCAGGAAAAAAGGAGGTCATTGTCCAACTGTACTCATCCCTCATTAGAGCCATCATAGAGTACAACGCTCCATTTGGTATGTACCTTACAAGACATCTGCAACAACTGGAAAGGCCGCAGAAACACCTCACTAAAAGAATCCCAGGCCTAAAGCAGATATGCCCTATGCTGACTGACTAAAAAACTCCAGCTATACTCTGTCACATATCGTCTACTCGGAGACAATCTCTGCTTAACATACAAGGCCATGTCAAACCCAGAGCTGTTGGACAGGCTACACTTAAAGAAATCCCAATCCATCAGAACCACATGCTCCAGGGTCCTAAACTTCGTCATCACAATGAACAAAACATGCTGGAGGGATAGGTTCCTGACCCAGAGACTCCCCATGTTCTGCAATAGACTCCCCATATATGTCAAGCAGAGCGCCTCCTTGGCCCTCTTCAAAAGGAACATTGACGACTGGATTGGAGATAGGAAATTTACCCCGGGGATCATGTCAGTCGCCCTGCTGGACAGGGGTCCAGTGAAGTAAATATTGTGGGAAGAAATAGCCAAGGAATTGTTATGGCTAGGCTTGTACAGGGCCTAGGGCCCGATAGCCTAGTACCAACCTATGAATCAATTAAAGCAAATGCTTCCATTGTCCTACTCATGAAGTCCCAGTCTACTCTGTCAAATGTCTTCTGTGCATCAAGACCCACCAATAAAAGTGGTACTTTCTTACGTTCTCCTTCCCTCTGGATCATCTGTTCTGTTAATATTGTCAAATGTTTGCCTCCCCTCCACACTGATCCATATCTGTCAGTTTTGGCATATCTTTTGCCATTCATTTAGCCATTATAGACATAAACACTTTGTAATCATGGTTTAGTATTGAAATGGGCCTGTATGAAGCTGGATCCGATGGATCTGTACCCTCTTTAGGTATTACCGTTACCACCACCTTCTTCCAGGATGCTGGTACTTCTCCTCTTAAAATACTGTTAAACAAAACCTTCCAGATCTTTATCATTTTTTTCCCTCCTAACTTACAAACTTCCACAGAAATGTCATCTATTCCGGGGGACTTTCCTGTAGATTGGTTATACATAGCCATTTTTATATCATCCCTTCCTATCCTGTTAATTGAGCCTAGTCTACTTCTAGCTTTGGTAGGTTTGGAACTCCTTATCTGTATCCATCAGGTCTATACCCTCCCTCCCATCTTTTGAAAGCACTCTGAAAGACTTCCTAGCTACAGTCTGTCTGTGTTCTTGCTCAAAACCAGGATAAACTATATTCCTAAATGAGAACAAGTACCTTTTCATTTATTGTACCTTCTTATTCTCTCTTCTTCACTGACATCCTTACTGCTATCTAATTCTCTTCCCTAACTTTATCTCCAAGTATACCATAAGCCTGTTTTTCTTTCACTTCATATTGCAGTTCCCATTTGTATTAGATTAACTTACCTTTAGAGAAATTTCGGACAGTTTGCAGAGAAATTAAATACTAAATTGGTTAAAAATCGATACACTGTATAAAACTGTTTTTATGTTGTGTATAATTTCTTATAATTAAATTGCATATGTTTGTTATTTTTGAGGATTGCAAAATTATTATTAAAAATATTCTGTAATTTGTAACTTTTCTTCCCAGGCCTCCACTAAAAAGGGGCTTCTACCAAGTCGGACTATCTTGGTAATTGTATGTCAGTCAAATGAAATATTTTTTTTCTTGGAGTATCAAACTGTGTTGATGCAGAGCAGGCTAAGAAGGAAATAGTTTCTTTCAAGAAAATGAGACCACAAGTAGAAGGGGATTCCGTTTCACGTTCTTTTGATAAAGCACACAGAAAGATTTTGCAGTGCAACATTTCTATTGTTCCAAAAGAAAATGCTTGAGAGTTTATACCTATGAGCCTGTGAGACATAGGAAAGCACAGGAGTTGATAAGAAGAATCGAGAGTACCTTGGAATTTAACCAGGAGTTGAGAGGTGGGGATGAACAAGAAGGCGACCAGCAACAAATTTGTGAATAAATGAGAAACTGCAAAGCATCAAATGCATTTCTGAAATGCAGCTGTTTAAGAATTTGTGGAAAGAGGGAATGTTTGACTTGCTTGTAAAGTGTTTGGCTCACTTCATATCATTAATGTTTGGAAAGATTCTGAGGGGAGGAAGAAGGAAAAAGGTAACAAAGTAAAACAGTTTCTGTTAACAGTATTTTTTGAAACTTAATCTAAATTGCATATTTTATAGTAAAGTATTTTTTTAGTTCTAGCATTTGATCAAAGTTATTAAAGTAAACTTTGTTTTTTTTTCTTCATTTTGTCATTATTGTTTGGTGTTGAGAAATGTAGGCATTATAGTAGAGAAGAAAAGCTAGACAAAAGCCAGTTTAAGTTAGGCTGTAATCTTGGGTTATTGATGAGGGGGATGGGGGTGTAAAAAGTACACATAATATATGTAGAGCTGATCTATTTTCTGTTAATTTTGTATAGGTAAATGTCTAGGTTAAGATCCTTGGTTTAATTTAATAAATATTAAGTGGAAACAAGCAAAAATAGATACACAGAATATAATGAGAAGCTTTCCTTTAGCAGTGTGTGTGTCATTCAGACTGCAGCAAAGGATTACATTTTTCTTTTTCTCTAAGTCTTAATGGAGAGAAGCTGATAAGTGGGCAGTAAAAGGCAGAACTTAAAGGTAATGATTGCTGAAAGCATTTAAGTTGTTTTCACATCACCATTTACTGTAAATAGAAGCTCAGGAAAAATAACCTACATCTTTGCATAGATAACCTCAGTTTCTGGATAATTTGGGTCTGTGTTAGCAGCTGTCTGACACATTTTATTAGGAGGCTTAATTAATTATGTCCCCACTCTGGGTCAGGTATCAAGGAGCCTGAATCCTCACCACTGACACTGGAGAGGGCCGTTCACTTCCAGATGCAGACCTCTCTGCATCAGACACTATTTCCCTTAAGAGCACACCAGGAACACAGTCAACCCCGGGTCTGGATTTCTCTCCCTCCAGGTCCCGAGTAAGACTCCCCACTGACACAACGTCATAGTTAAGTCCTCAGCCAAGTGCCCAAGCCAAGTCCTCCACCACTCTCTCTCTCTGTGAGGCCAGTAGTTCGTGTCCCTACTTCATGTAGCTGACACACACACACACACACACACACACACACACACACACACACCTGGGAAAGGCTGGCACAGGTTTACTAGCTATACCCCCTTCTCCCCAAACTATAAGGTAGTTATCCCTGTCACCAGGCACTACAAAGCCAGCTACCTAAGGCTGTTGCAAGAGTACCCAATTATACAGAGTGAAATTTATATTAATGCAAATGGTAATGTTGACTAAAGAGCCAGGCTTTCAGGAGTGGCCACAGTTGTCACCAGATAAATATATGTACTCTCAAAGCTTAAAATATTTCTTTAAAAGGACCAGTCACAATGAAAAGTTTGACTATATTTAATAATAAAAGAACATGAAAGTACTAAATATTTGTTTACATTTAACACCAGAGTTTGTCACAGGAAATATTAAAAATAACACTGATGGAATGTTTTACACAGACACAGAAAAAATGTATTTTGCTAATATCAGTATCTATTCCTGATCAACTACAGAACAGTAATTCTTTCATTCAGTTACTACAGCAAGGCAAGATGATGTGGATGAGGGTCTTTTTAGTCAGGTTTCCAAGAACAGACTGCCCCTGAGACTTCAGTCTCCTGTAATATTAAAACAGTATTTCTGTACAGAATGACATCGCATACATCTGGTCATCTGACTTCTGGTTCCCACACTATTACCAACACTAGAAGCTGCTAGTGTTTAGCACCTGTGTGCTACCATACATATCTGGAGCTTTTTTAAGAATTGTTGCAGCATCTAGAAGCCATAAAACAATAAAATCATTCCACTCTCTTCCTACAGGAGCTACAAACTGTTCTGTAGTACAGACATTGTGTCTTTTTGGCTCCCTTCAAAATTGTGGTTCATAGGTAGGTACTAGGCTATCTGCCCAAAGGCATTTATAAGCCAAGCCAGAATGTGTTGGCTTTCGCCTCCCCCTTAGATTAGTTCCCTGTGACTCTGTCCAGCAAAGCCACTGAAGTGATCCCCGGGGTAAACTGTTTCCCATCCACTCGTCAAGGTTTCTTTTGAAGAGTGTTAGCGAGGAGCTCTGCCTAATGTAGATTGGAATCCTGTTCCCATGGGAAGTCTGAGACAGGAATCTATCCCTCCAGCAATTCCTATTTATCGTTGTGGTGAGGTTTAGATCCCTAGAGTGTGTGGCTTGAGGGGATAAGGTTTTCTTTAGGTGGAGCATGTCCATCAAGTCTGGGTTGGACATGGCCTTGCATGTCAGACAGAAATCACCTCCGAGTAGGCGGTATGCAAGAGTACGGCTGGAGTTTCTTCAGTTGAGCTGCATAGAGTATCTGTTTGATCCTCTTGTTGCGGTACCTCTGTGGTCCCTCCAGCCGCCCTGCAAGGCACATCCCAAATGGGGCGCTGCACTCTGGGTCTGATGAGTAGAGAGGCACAATTACCTCTTTTGATCTGGATGTGAACCCTTTTGTAATTAGGTGGGCCACGTATAAGGACCCTCCAACCACTTTGGCAATGTGATTGATTATCAAAGGTGAGATTACTAACTATCTACCTGGGTCCCGAGATCCCTTATTACTTCTTCTGTATTTAGGGGACTACCACCGATGTGGTAGTTTGTGGGTACTTTGTTTTTTCCAAAGGGGATGACTATGCACTTTTTGGCATTTAGCTTGAGGCAGTGATTTTGACACCAGGTATCAGTCTCAATGAGACCCTTTTTGGAGGATGTCTGTGTCAGTCAATTATAGCCCCTAGTTTGCAGTTGTCTGCCGAACAGGAGGGGTCCTAGGACTGAGCCCTGGGGAACGCCACTTGTAACCGGTTTAGAGTCGGACCTAGCTCCCACAACTCTCACCATGTGGGTCCTGTCCATGAGCCAGTTGGCAAACCATCTTGGGATGTAGTGATTGTTCAGGCTGATGAACTTGTCTATAAATACCAGGTGTTGAAGGCCTTTGCGAGGTCTAGGTAGGCTGTGTACACCATACCGCTCCCTAGTCTATAGCCTTGGTAACTGTCTCGGAGAAGTCCACCAGGTTTAGGAGGCATGATCTGCCCTTGAAGCCTAACTGGGTAGGGTCCAGTGTTGAGGTTACCAAAGTCTTTGTTAATGAGTTCCATGATGATGCACTCCATAGCCTTGCAGACCAAGCTAGTCAGGCTTATAGGACGATAGTCAGGAGGAGAAGGAAACCACACTCACTACAATTCCAGTCTCACATAGACCTACCACGACAACAAACCAAACACATAAACACACAAAAACATACTCGGAGGTTCTAAATAAAAATCTGCCTAAGCAGCAGAGACCTCCAAAGCAGACACCCAAGCAACCGCTACCCCAAAACAAAACACGTGCAACACATAACTCACAAAGCCAGTGAGCCAAACAGTCACAGCCTTTAAGGCTAAACAACACACCTGATACACTTGTAATAGGTGACTCTATCGTCAGGCACACTGACGTCCCGCTCACCAGGCTGAACAAGGAGAGGGTCACGGTGAGCTGCCTGTCGGGCGCTAGGATCCGCCACATAACACAAGCACTCAGGTCACTCCAAGGCAAGTACAAATATGACTCGGTCATTGTCCATGCTGGTGTGAATGACCTGAGACGTACCTCCCTGGACTACATGAAAAGAGACATAGAGGAGCTCTCTGAGCATGTAGCCCAGGCCGGTATGACCCTGACCTTGAGTAGCATCTTACCCTCACCAAGAATGATGCCACAATATGAAGACAAGATGATCAATTTCAACAATTGGCTTAAGTGTTGGTGTCATTCAAAGGGGATCCAATACCTGTCAGCCTGGGATGACATGCTCAACAAGCCATGATGCTTTGCTAGGGACGGCTTGCACCTGTCACCCCTGGGCTTTCGGATATTGGCAAAGGCTCTTGCTACCCCCATAGTGCCTTTTTTAGGCAAGGCTCAAAAGACAAACCCACCTCCATAGGTATCACAAGGGATAAGAAACTAAGAGTAATGCTACTCAACGCCAGAAGTCTAAACCTCAAGATGCACTTCGAAACTCTCCTTAGCATGGAGAACATCGATATCTGTGCAGTAACAGAAACCTGGTTCAAGGCTCCCGAGAGCACCCCAGCACTACCAGGTTATACCTCATACCATACTTTTTGGCCCCAAAACTTGGACCGAACCACAAAAGGAGGGGGGGTATCAATATTCGTCCAAGATACCCACACCTCCAGGTTGGTGGCACAGCACGAAGCATCAGAGACTATCCATGTGCAACTAACGGTGGGTAAAACTGCCTTCCAGTTTATAGCCTGCTACAGACCACCCTCCCAAACACAGGAACCCCACTTGGCCTTCTTGAGAATACTGGAAAATATGAAGGTCTCTCCAAACACCATTATATTGGGCGACTTCAACTACCCAAACATAGACTGGGAGCATTACTCTAGCTCCAACACCCTAGCCCAAAGGTTCCTAGAATTTATAAACTCAAATGCTATGGAACAACTTGTTACCACTCCCACAAGAGGGCAAAACATACTGGACCTGATCATCACCAACATGGGGACACTATGCTCCAGACCAGAAGTGTATCCCTCACTGGTAAGATCAGACCATAAACTAATCTCACTGGATATTCACATCCTGACCCCACCCCCTGCCCAGAAAACCACAGTGAAAAACTTCTCTAAAGCAAATTTCACACGCCTCAAAACCGGTGAAATCCTTCAAAGCCCCCGGGCCTGTGGAAAATACGGCCCAGACCGCAGAAGCCTTTATAAATGCATTCTATGAACACCTTCAGGAATGCATGGATCATGCAATCCCAGATAAAACCAAGACCCAATCCTCCAAAGGCAGACGTCCTGTCTGGTGGACCCCAGCCATAAACAAACTATACAATAGAAGGAGGAAGCTACTACATGATAGAGCAAAATCCCAAAATGGGAAGGCATCTCTGATCAGTATTAGCAAAAACTACGGGCACTCATAAAATCATCTAAGGCCAGCTTCAGAGAAAAATTGCACAGGACACTAAGGATAATCACAAGGCTTTCTTTAGTTATGTTAGGAACCTGGGTGGGAATTCCCAGATATGCTCAGAATTAGTCCAAAATGACAAAAATACACCGAGCCCGCAGACATTGCCAACATCCTAGCTGACAGGTTCAGTGCAAACTTCTCCCCTCTCCCCACCAAAGGGCAAATATCTATCCCAACAGAGTGCTGCCCCTGACATCTCAGATGCTCAGGTAAGAGCCGCCTCCAAAGCAAAAACACAGCATCAATGGGACCAGATGGTGTCCCGGGCTGCGTCCTACATGAACTCCAAGAAGAGCTAAACCCAAACATAAAACTACTGTTCAATCTTAGCCTTACTACAGGATATGAACCCAAAGAGTGGCGTACAGCAACAGTGGTCCCTCTCCACAAAGGTGGTGCCTCAACGGATCCTGGAAACTATCGCCCCATAAGCCTGACTAGCTTGGTCTGCAAAGCTATGGAAAGGATCATCATGGACCTCATAAATAAAGATATTGGGGACCTACAGACAGTGGATCCTACCCAGTTTGGCTTTGTTAAGGGCAGATCCTGCCTCTTAAACCTGGTTGATTTCTTTGAAACAGTCACCAAGGCCATTGACAAGGGGAACGTGGTCCACACAGCCTACCTGGACCTCGCAAAAGCCTTCGATGCAATACCCCACTCGGGCATTATAGATAAGCTCACCAGCTTAAATATAAACCCCTATGTCACTAGATGGGTTGCAAACTGGCTCAAGGACAGAATCCACATGGTTAGAATTGCTGGAGCCATGTCAGACTCCAAACCAGTTACAAGTGGCATCCCACAAGGCTCAGTCCTGGGACCTCTCTTGTTCGGTATATATTTCTCGGCAGTACAGGCCAACACAGGACTGTGGCTGACCAAGTTCGCAGATGACTGCAAACTGGGTGCCATAATCAACTCTCCAGCCGACACAAGCATCCTCCAAAAGGGCCTCATAGAAACAGACAACTGGTGCCAGAGCCATGGCCTCAAGCTAAACGTCAAAAAGTGTATAGTCATCCCCTTTGGCAAAAACAAAGTGCCCACAAATTACCACATAGGTGGTAATCCATTAAGTACAGAAGAAGTCATTAGGGACCTGGGGACCCAAGTTGATAGCAATCTCTCATTTGACAACCACGTGGCCAAAGTGGTTAGAAAAACATTTTATATAGCCCACCTAATCATGAAGGGATTCACATCTAGATCAGGGGAGGTCATCGTACCTCTTTACTCATCCTCATCAGGCCCATAATTGAGTACAATGCCCCTTTTGGGATGTACCTTACCAGACACCTGCAGCAACTGGAAAGACCCCAAAAGTACCTCACCAAGAGGATCGAAGGGCTCAAACAGATGCCATATGCTGCCCGGTTAAAGAAACTCCAGCTCTACTCAGTGGCATACCCGCCTGCTCAGAGGCGATCTGTGCCTGACATATAAAGCCATGTCCAACCCAGAATTAATGGACATGCTGCACCTCAGAAAATCCAAATCCCATCGAGCTATGCGCTCGAGAGACTTGAACCTCAGCACTGAAATAAATAGGACATGCTGGAGGGACAGATTCATAACCCAGAGGCTCCCTTCACTCTGGAATAAAATCCCAGTCCAGGTTAGGCAGAGTCCCACATTGACTCTCTTCAAGAGGAATCTTGATGAGTGGATGGGAGATCGTAGGTTTACCCTGGCTATCACTTCTGTGTCACTGTTAGACAGAGGCACAGTATACTAACCTCAAAAAACGCATAGCAAAATTAATTTAAAATGGGTGGCGAAAGCCAAACACACTCTGGCTAGGCTTATAAATGCCCTAGGGCAGATAGCCTAGTATGAACCTATGATAGTTCCCGGGGTCTGTTGTGGCTCCAACTTTATGGAGTGGAATAACCGTTGCTGTGCGCCACTCTATAGGTACGTAGCCTGTGGAGAGGCTGAGTTTGAACAGTGTGTATAGGTGAGGGGTTAGTCAGTCTGAGCTCATGTAGGATGTAGCCTGGGACACCGTCCGGTCCCATCGATGCTGTGTTTTTGGCTTTGGAGAGGGCTGTTTTAACCTGAGTGTTTGATTTCAGGGACTCTACATTCTTCTGGTATGGTTATGGGCCCTTTTGGGGGCGAGGGGGGTGCAGTTTGCGCTGAATGCGTCTGCCAGGATGTTGGCGATATCGGTCAGTTCACTGTATTTTGTGCCATTCTGCACTAACTCCGAGCAGATATGAGCATTGTCACTTAGATTCTTGACAAAGCTAAAGAATGCCTTGTGGTTATCTTTGGAGTCCTTGGCAATCTTTCTTTGGAAGTTCACCTTGGATGATTTTATGAGGGATTGTAGTTTCTTGCTGATACTGATCAGGGATGTCTTCCCTTCTTGGGATTTTACTCTTCTGTGCTAGTTTCCTCCTCTTACTGTATAGCTTGTTTTTGGCTGGAGTCCACCAGACTGGGTTCCTTTTCTTGGAGGAGAGAGTCTTGGTTTTGCTTGGGATGGCACGATCCATGCATTCTTGTAGGTGCCTGTAGAATACATTAGTAAAGGATTTTGCAGCTTGGACAGTGTTATCCTTCAGCATGGGGGCTTTGAAACTTTCCACCTCGGTCTTAACGTGATGTTTGCTTTTGAAAGGTTTTTCACGTTGGTTTCCTTGTCCAGGGGTGGGGGTGGAATGTGGATAGCCAAAGTGATTTGTTTATGGTCTGATCTAACCAGCGAGGGGTTGACCTCCAGTGTGGAACATCGGTCGCCCATGTTGGTGATGACCAGGTCCAATATGTTGTCACCTCTGCTGGGAGTGTTGACCAATTGAAGCAGGGCGTTTGAGTTTATAAATTCTAGGAAAGGTTGGGCGAGGGAGTTAGTACTTCAGTAATTCTCCCAGTTAATGTTTGGGGTAATTGAAATCACCCAATATTAGGGTGCTTGGTAGGACCTTTGTCTCCCAGTGTTTCCAGAAACACGGAATGGGGGTCCTGGGATATGGTGGGTGATCTGTAGCAAGCTACAATTTGAATTGCAGTTTTGCCCGTTGTTAGTTGCACATGGATGATCTCTTAAGCATCGTGCTGTGCCACTAACCTGGAGGTGTGGGTATCCTTGATGAATATGGATATGCCCCCGCCCTTTTTATTTCGGTTTGTGTTCTGTGGCCGAAATGTATGGTATGAGTTGTAGCCCGGTAGTGCTGGGGTGCTCTCTGGAGCCGTGCAGGCTAACATGGGAGGACTATGGTTCACCAAGTTCGCAGATGACTGCAAACTGGGTGCCATAATCGACTCGCACAAGCATCCTCCAAAAGGGTCTCACAGAGACGGATAACTGGTGCCAGAGGTATGGCCTAAAGCTAAATGCCAAAAAGTGCATAGTCATCCCCTTTGGGAAAAACAAAGTGCCCACAAATTACCACATTGGTGGTAATCCATTAAGTACGGAAGACATAATTAGGGATTTGACGACCCAAGTAGATAGCAATCTCTCCTTTGACAATCACGTTACCAAAGTGGTTAGAAAGACCTTTTATATAGCCCACCTTATCGCGAAAGGATTCACATCTAGATCAAGAGAGGTCATTGTGCCCCTCTACTCATCAGGCCCATAATTGAATACAGTGCCCCATTTGGGATGTACCTTACCCGACACCTGCAACTGGAAAGACCCCAAAAGTACCTCACCAAGAGGATCAAGGGACTCAAACAGATGCCCTACGCAGTTAGGCTGGGATAACATCTTTATGCCTTAACCAATAAAGTAATTTAATTTCAAGAATATTTTTTCAAAGTCAGGTGGGTTAACCTTTTTTCTTCCTGTATACGCTGTTCCAGTTTATACATTTAAACAGTTACAACAATACATGTACATTTCTTTTTTTGTCTAGCAGGAAACCCTGTTAAGTTTTAACACAAGCATCTGTACAAATCAATTTGATACACAAATGATATATAATTCTTTACAAAATTCTAGCTAGCTCTGCTGGTATATGTTACACATCCACTGTCCTACTTCTGTCATGGTTAGCAGTATTTCCTGTCGTCACAGATGCACACAGTTATGTGTGTTTGTATTTATTTAACAGGTTCTGGGGGGTGTTCTAGGTGCATGTGTGTGTGTATGTATGTGTTTTGTTTTATTTCATTGATGGTCTTTATTAAAACAAAGTCTTGCAAAATGTGATGGGTTCAGTGTTTGATAAAAAAACAAAAACTGTAGAAATGATTAACCTGCCAAATATTAATGGCTGCATGTGTCACAAAAACTGGAAATAGACATTTAAAAATTCTGCCATGTATAATGGGTAGGAATACTGACTTCTTGCCATAGTAGCAATACTTTCCATGTTATCTTGGAATGTGGAAGGTCTCGCAGATATAGCTAAAAAGGAAAGATTAGGAATGCAGAGTCAAAATAGCAGTGCTACTGGAGACACATTTGGAAAGAGCGGAGTATGCGAATTTTAATGTTTCAGGATAGTGAACTCGATGAAAAGTTTTCAGAATGGATATTCTGCAGAATATCAGGAACAAAGGAAAAGGAGTGTTTATATTTAATTGTTAGAACAGCTCTAGTAATGACAGAAGAGTGGGCAAAAAGATGACCGATTTTTGTGGTAGGGGCTACTGGCAAGGGATGAGTATTTGTCTGCCATGTATTTATATTCTACCTAAAACTGCTCTTATAAGGTGCTTTAAAAATTTTGGGAGAAATAATCTTTTTACAGCTGGGAATATTACTTGTAGGTGGGGAGTGGTATTGGATTTCCAACAAAAATTGTGTATCTGGGGGTCTAGAAGGGAAAATACAACTAAAGAAGGTAGATTTCTTGAAAGCTTTATGAAAATATTTGGTATGAAAAATGTGAATTCAGTAGTAGGAAGTCTGAGAGAATTTGTATATTATTCCCCAAAGTATAGTATTTTGGCTAGATTAGACTTAAATGCACATGCTCCTGTGAAATAATTGAATTGAGATCTTTGATACATGTCCATTAACTATTTCAGGTCATGTGCCATAAGATAAAAATGCATGGTAGTGAAGTAAAGATGAGACACTGGCTCTTCCCCACCTACCTATAAAACGGAGAGGAGTTTATGGAATAGTTAGTGGAAGTTATCTGGAAGTTATTGGGAAAGATGCAAAGTACTCCAGAAGCTAGTGAGTGGGATACAGTTTACAAATGGGGTAAAACAAAGATCTGAATAAGAAGTAATAGGAAGTAAAGGCTCTGGCAAAGAAAAAAGTATTACAAAATAAGTGAATCTCAAGGAAAAAGCAGAGGTGCAATTGCAGAGTGATACATAGAAAATAAGGGATTACCTGGACAATATGCAGGAGTTAAAGATTTGTTACCAAACTTAAGGCGCATGTTGCAAGAAAAATAACCAGAGATTCTGTAGAGAAAGAGATTTTACATTTTTTTTTTTTTTTTTTTTTTTTTTTATAATTTTTAAGAAGATTTGCATAAAGCAGAGTAGTGGAGGGAATCAAGAAAAAAGCACAATTGGAAATATTTGTGGATGCCAAGCTTAGAAATGAGGCTCAACAGTTAAAGTAGGAGGCGATTGGTTACACATCACCATTGTTGTTTAATCTGCAGGAAAATCTCCAGGAGTAGATAATATTCCAGTGGAAGTTTGGAAATTAGGAGGGAAGAAAGTGAAAAAGGTCTGGAAGGTTTTGTTTTAACAGTATTCTAAAAGGAGGGAGGCACTAACATCCTGGAAAACAAAGCTGTGGTGGGTGTAAGGACGATAAAGACACACGATCCAGCTTCATATGCCCATTTCAATTTTAAACCATGATTATAAAGTGCTTGTCTGTAATGGCTACAAGAATGGCGAAGGTGAAACTAAAATTGATATGGACCAGTGTGGCTTTGGAGAGGGGATGTAAACATTTGACAATATTAATAGAACAAAAATGGTCTAGAGGGAAGCTCAGTGTTAGAAAATACTGCTATTATTGGTGGATCCTGATGCAGAGAAACCATTTGACAGAGTAAGTTGGAATTTTATGACCAAGACAGTGGAAGTATTTGCATTTCCTTACATACTAATAAGGTTAATTAGAATTTTATATGAGGAATCTGAGACAAAAATCTAAGTGGGAGCATTCCTTTCTGATAAATTGTGCCTGAATAGAGGAACCAGGCAGGGGTGTCCTCTTTCCCTTTTTTGTTATGTTTAGAACCAGTGGCAAAGAAAATAAGGGCTTCAGAAATTAAAGGCTATAATTGGTATGGTGTTTAAGAAAAGTTGGCTTTATTTGCACATGATATTTTGCACCTGGTGGAACCAGAAAGGGGACATCTTAGTGTTGTGGAACATTGAGACCATTCCAGTTTTTTTTTCAAAATATAAAATTAATGAAGATAAAACAAAAGCTATAGCTATAAACTATGCACCCACATGTGTATCAGTTCAGCATTACCCATATTTATGGGGACATAGGGATATAATAAAATTAAGTATTTAGGGGTATGAGTTAAAAAGGATTCTTTTATGGCAACTAAAGTATATATGGGAAGAGACAAAGATAAGATTAAGAAACTGGAAGCCCTTCTCTGTAGATATGGCTAACAAGATACAAGCAGTGAAAATGTTTGTCCCTTTAGTTTTCTATAAAAGTTCAGCATATTTTTGTCAACCAGAGGAGATGTTGAGGGTAGTAATTAGTAAAGAGTTGAATGATTTTATCTGGGAGTGGAAGAGTCAAATGGGTTAAGCTGATTCTCCCAATAGAGCAAGGAGGTCTAGGATTACCCGAATTGACAGGATGTTTTACAGCTACGCGGTTAAGGTTGCTATGCAAAACACAAGCAGAAACCCACAGTTAAAAGTGGAAAGGGATGATGATGATGATGAAGCAGGGGTGAAATTCAAGAAATAAGGAAAGAGTGGGATTTTTTAAACGGGTAACCTCTTTATTAAGTGATCACATAGGCAGTCATACATTTATATAAATGTATACAAACTATATTGACATTATACTTAACTTGTCTATCTAGTCATTCAAATCCTGTCTTCCTTTAAACCTCATTGCTCCTCTGCATGTATTCTTAATCACTGCAATATATTTGCTAGTGTACATGAACTGATGCTTTTTTTTTTAAGTTTGACTGCTGCCGGTTGTTAACTTTACAGTGTTCTTGCATTGATGGTCATACTTAGTCACTTAAGTTTGACTGCTGATTTTTGTATGTGCTGGTCACTAATTTAATAGAATTCTTACATTTAACAAAGTCATATTTAATTCACTTTGTACCAACCTGGTTTGTTGCTGTTTTAGTTCATATTAGTTTTGCATAATTTGTGGTCCACTTCTTGATGTACTTTCTCTCTTGGTCTACTCTCTAATCCCCTCCCTTAAACTGTTTATTTTTTCTTTCTTTTTACAGTCCTTTATACACTGCACTGTGAATGTTTCCCCCAACTTAGTTGGTTGCCTGCATTTCTTACTCTCCTCTCCATCAACATTGCGTCTCAAGCCTCCTATACTGGTTCAGCTGACAACTGTTAAGCCAATCTCTGTTCCCTCTAAACCTACATCAGTTACAAAATTTCTTGCACCCCACTCAAACAGTTACTCTGATATATCTTCTAACCTCTTTCCTATACACCCACTATTATTCCCTAAACTTAAAATTCTGTCTGTAAAACTCCATACGCTCATCAACAGTATACAACTTAGCAGACCCAAAAAATACCAACCGCTACCCATTTACACACCTACACTGTTAACTATACTTCTTAGAGGTGATATCCAGCCCAATCCAGGTCCCACTTTAGCTATTGTGTCCAGTCAAACCAACATCCTTAAATTCATTAATTTAGTCGCACTAGACTTCCAAAGTATTTGAAACAAAATCACTGATTTTCATGCCTGTCCATCCCATATCCAACCAGACATTGCCACCACAGAAACCTGGCTCAAACCAAACCTAAAAGACGCAGCATTCCCTTCTCTGATTTCAACAATATAAGGCTAGATAGGCAGCCCAAGCAAGGAGGAGGTATTGCACTTCTCTTCTGTAAATCCTACTACATAACCTCTTTCTCCAACACCATCCCCTAATTCTCTACTGCTGAAGTACTCCTTTCATTCCTAAAAATAAATAAAACCAAAACATTATGCATTGTAGATGTTGTTCGTGTTTCACTGTTGTAGTCATTACATTTGGGTAATCCTGCTGGCAGGTTGCCCTCAGCCAGCCTGAATTCCAAAGTCCTGGATCGGCTGCTGTCGCCCCTTCCCTGACATCAGATCGTCAGGGGTATAAAAGATGCGGCCGATGCCATTTTCTTTAGTCTTTCTTGCCGCGCGGTGCCCGAAGCAGAAGCAGTTCGCAAGTGCTGGTCAGCCGACTCCTGAGATTTTCGTGTTCGAGTTTCAGATCCAAAGTCTTCAATAAAGCTAAGTAGCCCCTTGCTTGGTTAAAGGAACAAAATCTGCCTGATCATGTCAAAGTTAAATTATTAGATGCACCCTTACAGCATGATTGGTGTTAAGGCAGAGGAGATGTTAAAATGAAGGAAAAAGCTAAATCTATGTGGTTTCGATTCTTTGGAGGCCTCCTGCAGGGCCGCAGTTACAGGTTCTGTAATTGTATTTCTTGTGGAAAGCAAATACCTCAAAAGGACTTTCATTCTTACTGTATTCTTTGCCTAGGCCCTGATCACAACGTTGCTGGTTGTCTGTGTTGTGCTAGATATAACCAACGCACTATTAAGTGTCTGTATGATTTTGCTTTAAACTACTTTGGACGCCGGTTTAATTATCCAGAAATGGCATTGGATAGCCATCCGGCTACCGGCGTTCACAAAAAAACGCAAAGAAAAGGACAGAGACAGACAACCGAGGCCCAAAACCGACGAAGCTTCCCTTAAGCTAGTCGCCGGTTCTCAGTGAGGTGCTTTCTCAGCACCTGACACCTGCTACTTTAGAGTCGCAGCTCGCTACCGACTCCCACGTGGAGTCGGCCATGCCGCTGGAAACTCAAGGTATTGGAGCCTCGAATACTATTCCTTCAGATGGGTCAAGAGCCGCTGAGCAGGCACTGGCTTCTGAGGGTGTATTCAGACCTAAACATATTTACATTAAGCCAACCTCCACTTCAAACGCAAAGACTAAAGCACCTTCTAAAGCAAAGAAACTCAAGAGCCACATGGACAGGCCTCTATGCCCAAAAAACAGATGCTCAAAATTGCCGAAGATTTAATTACTTTGATCAGGGGTTCCCATCCCCCTCCTGATAAAAGGCCTAGGCAAGAGACTGACTGTGAATCTTCAGATCAGGTTTCTATTTCATCTGATTCCTCTTCTGACCAGGAATATTTTTTACCCCCCTATGAGGATTCTGATGCTGAAGAATCTATACCTTCAGCTTCTCCTCCAGAGGACTATTCTTTTGGGGAAACCTTGCATACCATGAGGGAGCATTTCCACTGGGAGAGCCAAGATTTTTCAGAATCTAAAAAGAGGCTCAGGGATTTCCTTTTACTACCTCAACACAGACCATTAGCCATTCCAGCTGTGTTAGATATTGTAGATAGTGTATTTTCGGAGTCTAGTCTTACCCCTGACTCCTTACCAACAGCTCCTGTTAAGCCTGACAGATATTACAGGGTTCCTGACTCTGATAAATCCCTTTTTAAAAACCCTGCTGCAGACCCAGAAACTATTTCACAAGGTCCCAAAGGAGTTCAGGCTTCCGCTGCAAAAAACCCTACCCCCTCTGACAGAGATTCTAGGGCACTGGATAGATGGGGTGGGGGGAGGTTGACACATTTGCTACTTTGGCCATAAGGGCCTTAAACTGTCAGTTTCATATGCTCAAATATCAGCAACATGTCATGGCATTGCTTAAACAGAAAATGTTCATTAAACTCTGAATGTGCAGAAAACACGGAAATGCAGGATTTATTGCATGCAGCTGAACAAGTTGGAAAGCATACTTTGCAATGTGGTTTTGATTCTTTGGAGGCGTCCTGCAGGGCTGCAGTTACAGGTTCTGTAATTAGGAGGCATGCTTGGTTAAAGGAACAAAATCTGCCTGATCATGTCAAAGTTAAATTATTAGATGCACCCTTACAGCATGATTGGTGTTAAGGCAGAGGAGATGTTAAAATGAAGGAAAAAGCTAAATCTATGCAAACTGTCAAAGATTTCCTACAAGTACAACCACCTAGGTTTAGTAGACACTGGCCTACAAGGAATTGGTCCTTTCCTGTGTCAGACAGACCTCAAAGGGGCAGATCCAGATGCCCTAGAGGCAGATCCCAGGTGCAAGGTTCCTACAGGTCAAAGCAATGGGGTTCTTCTACCCCCAAAGTTGGAGAAGACAAATCACAACCATACAGGAAACAGTCCCAATGACTTCCCCCTGCCTGCACCAAGCACTTATCTCCTGGCAGCACCCTTAGGGGGAAAATTAGCACTTTTTTCTCAAAATTGGCACATTATAACTCAGGACAAGTGGGTTTTAAGTATCGTGTTACAAGGGTACATGTTCCGTTTCCATACTCTGCCAAAGGCAAACGGCTGGCCAGATCTGCCAAAAAAATCAATGAGCAGAGGCACAAAAACAAGTCTCATCCCTCATGGACATGGGGGCCATTCAACAAGTACCAGAGCAAGAGCAGATACAAGGGTTTTACTCAAGACTGTTCTTGGTACCCAGAAAGGACAAGACCTGGAGACCAATACTGGACTTGTCTATTCTGAACACATTCCTGGATATACCAAAATTCAAGATGATGACTTTGCAGCAGCTTCTGCCCATGCTGGGCAAGAACATTTGGCTGGTGACTCTAGACCTAAAAGAGGCATACCTGCATGTCCCAATCAGACAATTATGCGGAAGATACCTCAGATTCAAGGCAGGCACAATGTATTACCAATTCTCTGCACTGCCCTTTGGCTTATCTACTGCGCCAAGGGTCTTTACAAAGTGCCTGGCACCAGTAATTGCATTTTGCAGGCAAAGAGGAATACAAATGTATCCTGACTTGGACGACTGTCTAATTCAAGCAGAGAACAAGGACATTCTTCTACAGCATCTGGCGTATGTGCAAAGACTTCTAACATGCCTAGAGTACACAGTCAACGAAAAGAAATCAAAACTAGTACCCTCTCAAGAGATAATATTCCTGGGTGCAAGCTAAAATACAACTGCCCAGATGGCTTATCTCACGCCAGACAAACAAAGGCAACTGGCTACCTATTTCAAAATGTTGGCAACAAAGGCCCAGTTATCTGCAAGAAAAATTCTGCAGACTTTGGGCTTCATGGCATCCAGCATCCTACTAATTCCATATGCAAGACTGCATATGAGGAAACTTTAATGGTACCTAAAAAGTGTTTGGGCTCAACATTGCCACAGCTTGGAAACAGTGATTACTCTTATTCCCTGCCTACAACAGGAGTTTCGATGGTGGGCAAAGGCTTGTCACCAAAACAAAGGACAGCCATTCACATTACCCCCAGCCAGACAGACACTAACAACGGATGCATCAGATTATGCCTGGGGGGCCCACATGGCAGGAAGATGCATTCAGGGCACATGGTCCTCAACCCAAATGCATCTCCATATCAATCAAAAAGAGATGCTAGCTGTTCAGAATGCCCTGACAGCCTTCAAGGCCTACTTCATCCGGGACAATTACTGATAAAGACAGACAACACCACAGTCATTGGTATATAAACAAGCAGGGGGGCACACATTCTTACCCCCTTTGCAGACTAGCCATGACTTTGTGGGACACAGCATTAACTTACCAAGTACATCTGCAGGCACATTTCCTGCCAGGAAGGAAAAATACTCTGGCAGATGAACTAAGCAGAAACCTCATGGATCCCCACGAGTGGCAGCTGGATCCACAAATCTTCAGCATGATAACAAGGAAATGGGGATGCCCGGACATAGATCTATTTGCCTCCCCTCACAACTACCAACTAAAAAGATTCTGCACAAGGACTTATCACAGACAAACATGGAAAGTGGACGCCCTATCTTTCAGCTGGAAAAACCGATCAGTATATGCCATTCCCCCACTGCCTCTCCTCCCCAAGGTACTCCTAAAGATCAGACAGGAGAAGCCAAAAATTATACTGATTACCCCAGACTGGCCCCGCCAGTACTGGTTTCCAATCCTAAAGAACTTGTCTCAATGCCCAGCTTGGACCTTACCTCAAATACCTCATCTACTGTCCCAAAACAATCGGATCCTGCACAGCCAACTCAGGACTTTAAACCTGGCAGCATGGTGGATACATATCATAGTCATACAAAACACACCTCTCAGTAAAGCTGTGATGGATGTCATTTTGGAGGCCAGAAGGCCTAGTACTAGAAAATCTTATGCTGGAAAATGGAAGAGATTCTGTGCCTGGAACCAGGCACAAGGAACTGATACAGCTGTGCCAAATATTCCTCAGATTTTGCAATACTTACTGAGATGCTGGACAAAGGCCTATCTTTTTCATCTATTAAAATTCATGCCTCTGCCATTTCGGCTCATTACAATTCAGAGCCACCACTCTTTTCTCATCCCTTATTAAAACAGTGCCTCAGAGGAGCCAAAAATTTAAGGCCTCCAAGGCGATCACCAGTGCCTGCATGGGACCTCAACTGTGTCTTGGAAAAACTCACCCTGCCTCCTTTTGAGCCAGTTGCTACTGCTGATATAAAGTTTTTATCTTGGAAAACAGCTCTGCTCCTAGCAATAACTTCAGCAAGACGAGTTTCAGAGCTACAGGCACTCATGGCGGTGGAACCTTTTATAAGTTTTTATCCAGATAGGGTCTCTGAGGACAAACCCAACTTTTATGCCTAAGGTGGTGTCCAGTGTGGCTCTTAAACTATTCATCTGCCAACTTTTTATCCAAATCCACAGAACAAGGGGGAAAGAATTCTGCATTCTTTGGATGTACACAGACAGCTTAGATTCTACTTGGACAGAACCAAAGTTTTCAGAAAGAGCAATTACTAGTGGCATATGCTGCGGGATCACAAGGAAAGGCCATCTCAAAGCAGACAATTTCAAAGTAGATAGGCCACTGCATTCGTTTCTGCTACTTACACTATGGCAAGCCAGTGCCTAAGGGCATTAGGCCACATTCAGCCAGAGCTGCAGCCACTTCAGCAGCCTTTCTCAGGGGAGTACCAACCAAGGACATTTTAGAGGCTGTTACTTGGAGTTCAGTGCACACCTTTACAAAGCACTACCATCTGCCACACTACTCTAAATCCAGGGCAGGCTTTGCCACTGCAGTGCTGCAGGGCCTCTTGGCTGCTCCTAATGCTGTTTAGCTCCAGCCTCCCATCCATAGCTTTGGGACTCTACCCAAATGTAATGACTGCAACAGTGAAACATGAAGAACATAGTACAGTTGTGTACACTTACCATAAATGTAGATGTTCGAGTGTATTCACTGTTGCAGTCCAGGTTACCCACCCGCTATCCCCCTATCATTCTGGAGTTTATCTTTCCTTCTTTATTTTCTACAACCTTTGTGGTGTATCTGCTTGTAGATGAAGGTAAAGTTTATATTGATGCATATATGTATACATGTATATATTTTTGCTACCTTTTTGGGGGCACCTGACATCTGGGGCAAGAAAAACTAAAGAAAATGTCGTCTGCCGCATCTTTTATACCCCTGACGACCTGACATCAGGGAAGGGGCGACAGCAGCCGATGCAGGACCCAGGACTTTGGAATTCAGGCCGGCTGAGGGCAACCTGCCAGCAGGATTACCCAAATGTAATGACTGCAACAGTGAATACACTCTAACATCTACATTTATGGGAAGTGTACACAACTGTAGTTTTTTTTATATTTCCCCAGGTAATAATTTACCCATTCTGGAAGTTATTCTGGCCTGGATCTCCAACACAATCAATAATGAAATATTTAAACTGGGATATGTTAATATTAACTGGTTACACTTCTGCACCAAATTCCCATCCTCTAACATTAACATATTTAACTTTACTGAATTAATTACATCCCCAACTAGACTCAGTAAAGGTAATATTGAAGGCTCCATCCTAGACTGGATACTTGTCAGTGACCCAAACAAAATCTCCTCAGCAGGTACTCTCCCAAATACTCTGTGATCATGTCCCTTATTACGTGCCCAGAAAACTCTCTTCCCTTCAAAAGGAACATCACTACAAACTAATATGGATAACTTTGATCCTCAAACATTCATCAACTTATTGAAACTGGAGTGGAATATCCTGAAAACCATTGCCCTAGATCATGCAGTTAACTATTTTAACACTACATTTCTAGAAATTCTTAAACTTGCACTCCCCTCAGACTAAAAGAATTAAATCTAGCAGTGTCCAGTGGTTAACCAAATCAACAAAACAATTTAATGCAAAGCAGAGAAAGTCTGGACACAATGGCAAAACCCCCACCAAAAATCAATCTGTCCTTCAGAATTTCAGGCAACTTCACAATCAAGTAAGTTAAAAAAAAAAAAAAAAAAAAAAAAAATGGTAACTAAAGGCAAAAATGAATACTACCTAAAATTTCAGTCCAGTAGTAGGAATAACTCTTAAAAATATTTGGACTGCCATTACTTGGCTTCTAAAACTGGCACAAAAAACAGTCTTAATCCATTTTCGAAGGAGTCACTCAGATATAGCCACTCTCTTTGCTACCCACTTTATCAGCCCCATATCTAAATTGCAACCAACTTCCCCCTGACTCAAGTCTGCATTACTACTGAATCATCTCCATCCCATCTTGCCCATCATTCCACCTCCCCATCCTATCTCAATTCCACGGGCGCTTCCACCCAACTAATGTCTTTTTACTCTAAAACCCATTCCTACTTCTACCATAAAAAAGTCTAGACTTCATACTAAAACCCGGCTTAACACAGCTATCTACCCTCAGAATATATAAAACTTGCTGCTGATGTTGTTGCTTACCATATTTGCATACTTGTAAACAGATCCATTCCCGAATCCTGTGTCCCCAAAACCTGGAAAATCACTTTTATCCTACCCCTTCACAAAGGCAGCAACCACACAGATCACTCCAGTTACAGCCCTATTGCTATTGTTTCTCCCATTTCCAAAATTCTTGAGAAATGTATACAAGTTGAAATTCTTGACTATCTCACTCAATCAAATATCTCCCTCATAATCAAATTCTGTCACCCACACAGCATGGCTTTAGACCAGGTCACAGCACTATGACCACTTTGATTTATTTCATGGATACAGTCAACAAAGCTGGAGACTGTGGTAAATAAGTCTCCTCACTATTTCTAGACCTTTCAAAAGCATTTGATAGTGTCTTCATCCACTTCTAAACCGACTCTCCCAAACTGGACTGTCATCCTCTTCGCTCAACTGATTCACAAGGTATATTTCAAAACAGACAAGCAGCAGCTAGCTGGAACTCATCCCTGTCTTATCTCCAAAACCATACCGGTTTTCCCCATGGCTTGATAAAAGGGCTTCTCTTATATAACATATTTATCAATAATCTACACTCCTCACTCAGTCTTTGCTCTGTTATTCAATATGCAAACAATTAAATTATTATCTGTTCAGCCAACTCCATATCCAACCTCCAGCATACCACACAACTCGCCTTCACCTCCATAGAAAAACAGCTTAACAAATATCACCTGCTACACAGTCCAAGCAAAACCAAGCTAATTCTTTGCACCCTTAAGAAAAAAAACCCCTCATAATCAAAGACCAGTTTACTCTGCAATTGTAGTAGTATCCCACACTAAATTATTTGGGGTTAGTAATAGATGAACACCTAAAATTCGACTTAACATATTCAGCACATCATCAAAAAACTCACCAAAAACTTGGCATTCTGTATAGGCATAAACACTTTCTAAGTTCTTCTAGTAAAAAAAAAAAAAACTTTCCATCACATATCTACTACCCTCCCTAAACTGTGGAGCTCCATTACTTGCTAATTTACTATCTACCTTACTGTCAAAGCTTGAAATATGTTGCAACAAATTTGTTAGGTGTTCCACCAATGCCTCGTATTCCGCCCACCAACATATAACTTTACACTCTCGTAATTGGCTTGAGCTACCACATTATCTTTCCTACATATAATTAGCAACTGCTCACTAATTAGTAAACAAACCTGAATGTCCCATCCTTGCCTCACTATTCAGTAGTAGCTAGCTACCCAAAAGTTCCCTTTGGTACAAATAACATCATCTTCTTTCGGCTGCTCCCGTTACAGGTCGCCACAGCAGATCAACTGTTTCCATTTCTTCCTGTCCTCTGCATATTGCTCTGTCACACCAACCACCTGCATGTCCTGTCTCACCACATCCATAAACCTCATCTTAGGCCTCCCTCTTTTCCTGTTTACCTGGCAGCTTCATCCTTAGCATCATTTTCCCAATATACTCTGCATCCCTCCTCAGCACATGTCCAAACCAGTGTAATCTTGCCTCTCTGGCTTTGTCTCCAAACCTTACAAACTGGGCTGACCCTCTAATATACTTATTCCTAATTTTGTCCATACTTGTCACACCCAGTGCAAATCTTAACATCTTCAACTCTGCCGTGTCAAGCTCTGACTCCTGCCTTTTTGTCAATGCCAGTGTCTCCAACCCATATAACATAGCTGGTCTCACTACCCTCTTGTAGACCTTCCTTTTCACTCTTACTGGTACTCGTCTGTCACAACTCACTCCTGATACTCTTCTCCACCCACTCCATCCTGCCTGTACTCTCTTCCACACTCACCATTACTCTGAACTGTTGATCCCCTTCGCCACCTCTACTCACTGCATCCTTACCATTCCTCTATCCTCCCTCTCATTCACACACGTATATTAGTCCTGCTGACCTTCATTCTTCTCTGTAGAGCATATATCCACCTCTCCAGGGTCTCCTCCACCTGTTCCCTACTCTCACTACAGATCACAATGTCATCTGCAAACATCATAGTCCACGGGGACTCGTGTCTGATCTTGTCTGTCAACCTGTCCATCACCACTGCAAATAAGAAAGGGCTCAGAGCTGATCCTTAATGTAATCCCACCTCTACCTTAAACACATCCGTCACTCCCACCGCAGACCTCACCACAGTCACACTACCCTCTTACATATCCTGTACCACTCTTACATATTTCTCTGACACTCCCGACTTCCTCGTACAATACCACAACTCCTCTCTAGGCACCCTGTCATATGCTTTCTCTAAATCCACAAAGACACAATGCAACTCCTTCTGACCTTCTCTGTACTTCTCCATCAACACTCTCAGAGCAAACATCGCATCTGTAGTGCTCTTTCCTGGCATGAAACCATGCTGCTGATCACTAATCATCACCTCCCTTCTTAACCTAGCTTCCACTACTCTTTCCCATAACTTCATGCTGTGACTGATCAGTTTAATCTCTCTGTAGTTACTACAGCTCTTCACATCACCCTTATTCTTAAAAATCGGTACCAAAACACTTTCTCCATTCCTCAGGCATCCTCTCGCTTTCCAAGATTTCATTGAACAATCTAGTTAAAAACTCCACTGCCATTTCACCTAAACAACTCCATGCTTCCACAGGTATGTCATCTGGACCAACAGCCTTTCCGTTCTTCATCCTCTTCGTAGCTATCCTTACTTCCTCCTTGCTAATCCACTGCACTTCATGATTCACTATCCGCACATCATCTAACCTTCTGTCCCTCTCATTCTCTTCATTCATCAACCCCTCAAAGTACTCTTTCCATCTGCTCAATGGACTCTCCTCGCTTGTGAGTATGTTTCCCTCATTATCCTTTATCACCCTTACCTGCTGCACATGCTTACTAGCTCGGTCCCTCTGTCTAGCCAATCGGTACATGTCCTTTTCTCCCTCCTTAGTCTCCAACCTTTTATACAACTCTTCATACGCCTTATCCTTGGCCTTCGCCACCTCTCTCTTTGCCATGTACCTCATCTCCTTCTTATACTCTTGTCTACTTTCTTCATCTCTTTGACAATCCCACTTCTTCTTCGCCAACCTCTTTCTCTGTATACTCTCCTGTACTTCATTCCACCACCAGGTCTCTTTCCAGATGTCACACCAAGCACCTTTCTAGCCATCTCTCTTACTAGCTCTGCTGTAGTTACCCAGCTATTGGGTAACTCTTTAGTGCCACCCAGTGCCTGTCTTAACTCTTCCCTGAACATCACCTCACAATTGCCCTTTTTCAATTTCCACCATTTGATCCTTGGTGTTGCCCTCGCACTCCTCCTCCTCTTCTTGATCACCAATGTCATCCTACAAACCACCATCCTATGCTGCCTAACTACACTTTCCCCTGCCACCTCTTTAGAGTCTCCAATCTCCTTCAGACTGGCCCTTCTACATAAGATCTAATCCACCTGTGTGCATCTTCCTCCACTCTTGTATGTCACCCTATGCTCCTCCCTCTTGTTAAAATACACATTCATCACAGCCATGTCCATCCTTTTTGCAAAATCCACTACCAACTGACCTTCTGCATTCCTTTGCTTAACACCATACCTACCCATCACTTCCTCATCCCCTCTTCCCTTCACCAACATGCCCTTTGAAATCTGCTCCAATCACCAGTCTCTCAACCTTGGGTACAGTCATCACCACTTTATCCAACTCGCTCCAAAATTTTTCTTTCTCATCCATCACACACCCAACTTGTGGAGCATATGCACTAACAACATTGATCATTACACCATCAATTTCCAGCTTCATAAACATCACTCTATCTGACACTCTCTTCACCTCCAAAACACTCTGTTCCTTCAGGATAATGCCTACACCATTTCTCCTCCCATCCACACAATGATAAAACCATTTGAAACCGCCTCTGATACACCTATCCTTTCTCCCCTTCCATCTGGTCTCTTGCACACACACCATATACCAACCTTCCTTCGGTCCATCATATCAGCTAGCTCTCTCCCGATATCAATCATACTGCCAACATACAAAGTTCCGACCCTCACTATCACAGTCCTAGCCTTTACCTGCCTTCGGGCATGCCTTCCCCCTCTTCTCCTCCTTCAGCCAACAGTAGCCCAATTTCCACCAGCACCCTGTTGGCCAACAGTACTGGTGGCGGTCGTTGTTAACCTGGGCCTCGACAGATCCAGTATGTATTTCTGTACTGTTGTATGCATGTATGATTTGGCAAAATTTAATGCCTGATGCCCTTCCTGACTCAACCCTCTCTATTTATCCGGGCTTGGGACCGGCACAAAGAAATGCACTGGCTTGTGCATCTCCAGTGGCTAACATCATCTATAGGTGCATAAACCCAACCTACTTGCAGGCCAACTTTTTTATTCTTACTTGGTAGCCAAACGTATCACTTGGTTCCATCCTAAACCTTGCAGCTTTTAAAACTTCCTTACTTACATACTTTTCCTCCATATAGAGCTGTAAACCCCTAACTTTTAAGTCCTGACTACTTCCACTTCATAGCTCCTGTCGCGTTCTTACACTTCATACTCGGTTCGTTTTTTTTCCTCTATAGGCAACATATGCCTGTAACATTTCCTGCATTAGCCTTACCACCTTATTCTGTTTCATTCTGTAATATCAGCTAGCAACAATTGTACAAAGTAACGTACTCTGTGTTGTCTTCTACCTCCATTTTCCTGTAACTGTTAATTGATAGACACTGAATATTTGTTTGAATTTCACCAAAATGTCTAATCATTTTTGCCTATTGAGTTAACTTGCTTGTTATTGTGGTTACTGTGTATAGTTTTAGCTAATTGTTCATGCTTGTTATATTTGTGTTCTGTGGAGTTTTTCTCCCCGGACCTCCACTGAAAATGGGCTGATAATAACCCAGTGGACTATCCCGGGAAACAAATGCCAGTAAATAAAATTAATAAAATGTATTCTTCCACATTTCACATTTTTCTGTGTAATTTGGCCCTATCCTTTTCTAAAGATCCCAATTCCATTTGTTTTCTCTGTTACTTTATTAACTATTTTAGTACAGGTGGTTTATTGTTTGATTTCTATTTTCTAGATTTTTCTATTTGCTTTTTTTGTAGCCACCATAATTAGACTCAGCAAGACCTTACTAGGTCTAGGCAATTGTGATTCTGTATCATAACTCAAAAATCATTTCCTTAATTACACCAATTTGCTCACCCAGTATCTCTGACAGAGTAGTCTGCAGGGAATCTCTGAAGTATGCAAATTCAATATACTGCCAGGAAAATAGGTTCCCAGTTGCATCTCTTTTCCCTGTCACACCTCTAACATTTGCTGTCTTCCTGAGGAAAATGCTTTGGAGTCTACTTGGGGCATAAAATACCTATGTAAACACTTCTGATCCCACTTTGTTGCATATTTGGGAGAGATGCATGTATCCCCCATTGTTTTTGCGAATTGCTTATGGAGTCTGTCGTCCCAATCCTTTCTAACATCTGATTTTATTATTTTAGTTATCATGCAATATTTTATATGCTCTACTAATTTTTTTTTTTTTTTTTTTTAACAGCAGCTTCTATTCTAGATTTTTCTAAAAACTCTATTAACGCTGGTCTTTTGCTTAGGATCCCTGTATTTCTTTCCATTTGCCTATATGCTGATGGGGAAGGCAATCTCTAGCCTGCATTCAAAATAAAGTTTTGGTCTTTTCCCATTCTGTTATCTTTCTCTTGCTAATTATTTGCTACCAGTACCTTTGTTCTTTTGCCAGTTTTCTCCAGCAAATCCCAGCCCCCTCTTTTCTAGTGTTTGTATCCCTAATTGCAATCATCCGTATTGGCAGAGTCTTCTTTCTTCATTCTTGTGTTGATTTAGTTCTTAGAATACTTTCTGGTACTTTATGAATATAATATTCTGTAGGGGTATTGCTATTCTCCTTAAGGATCTGCATCCATAATCGGTCTCACCTTGTTTCTTGAACTCCTGACCTGCTTCATCATCATCCCTTTCCACTTTGAGTTATAGGTTTCTGCTTTTGCTATGTATAGGAGCCTTAAATTTGTAGCTCTGAAATACCTCTTCAAATCAGATAATCCCAGGTTGCTTTGTTCTTTTGGAAGAATTAGCTTATCCCACTTGACTCTGGCCATCTTTCCCTCCCAGATAGCAATTAATAAAGAGCTGAAGGATTTTTATCAACAGCTTCTCCTCTGGTTGATAAAAATATGCCTGACTTGTGTATAAAATTAAAGAGATTAAACATTTCAACTACTTGTTAATTGGCATCCGTATCTGTATAACAAAGTTTCCAATTTTTCAGTTTTTGTATTTGTTGTGTAGTCTCTTCCCCATATCCTTAATCTGCCACACCAGAATCCTTTTTAATCCATACTCTTAAGTACTTCAGTTTATCATGTCTCCATAAATGTGCATATTGCTGAACCAATTTGTGTGTGGGTACATAATTTACAGTTTACCTTTGTTTTAGCTTCATTCATTTAATTTTGTATCCTGAAAAGATTTGAAACTGCCTGAAAATGTTCCACAACACTGAAATGTCATTTGCTGGTTTTATCAGGTATATCATCTGCAAATAAAGCTAACTTTTTTTTTGACTACCATACCAAATATATCCTTGAATTTCTGAGTCACCTTTTTTTACCATTGGTTCTAAATATAATGCCGATAAAATGGAAAGAGGACACACCTGCCAGATTGCTCTGCTCAAACAAATTAGAAGTTACTAGAGAGGAACCCACCCACCTTTCGCCTTCGATCCCTTATATATCCTCCTAATCAACCTGAACATTTTACCAGGGAATGCAAATGCCATGCTTAAAAACTCCAGCTTACTCTCGTTGAATGCTTTTCTCTACATCAAAACCCACCAACGACAGTGGTGTTTTCTTACATTCTGCTTCCCTTTGGATCATCAATGTTCTGTTAATGTTGTCAAATGTTTGCCTCCCTTGCACAAAACCACATTGATACATGTCTATTTAGGCATCACCTTTGCCATTATTTTAGACGCATACTTTATAATCATGGTTTAGGATTGAAATGGGCCTGTTTGAAGCTGGATCCGATGGGTCTTTGCCCTTTAGGTATTACAGTCACCACTGCTTTCTTCCAGGTAGGTGCTTCTCTGCCTCTTAAACTACTGTTAACAAAACATTCCAGATCTTTATCAGTTTTTTTCCCTCCTAGCTTACAAGCTTCAACAGGAATACCATCTATTCCCGAGGACTTCCTTGTGGACTGGTTATACATCACCATTTTTATCTCCTCTCCTCCTGCCTGTTAAGAGGTAGATGAGGCTCAGTTACTAACTCTGGCATGTTTAATTCTTCCATAAATATTTCCAATTGTACCTTTTCTTGATTTACATAATGCTGTGCTTTATGCATACATTCATAAAATTTCCAAAATATTGCTAGTACCTCTATAGGATCTTTTATCGGCTCCCTTAGCTTGGTGGCAACCTTTACTACTTTCTGTTGACTGATTTGGTGTGCTAAAAATTATTGTGCTCTGGAGTTGCTGTTAAAGAACTGTTGCTTAATGGCAGTCTTTATAAACTCGTGCATATTATCAAGGTAATCCTTTTTCTGTTTAGCGTTCTGCAAATGCTCCTTTTCTTGTTGTGTGAGATTTCCCCCTGTTGTGCAATACTTTAACATGTCAGTACCTCATATTAATTCTTACTTCTATCCATATCTCTCTCTTATTTCCACACTATTTTTATATCCCACTTTAATTTTATCCCACTGCCTAGCTATATTTTCAGAAGAAATTTGTCTTCTCTAACTCCCGAATAATTTCCACTACCCATTCCAGGTGGGAAAGCGCCAGTGTCTCATTTTTATTTCAGTACCCCATGTTTTTGTTTATTATTGGCGTATGATTTGAAATAGTTATTGGATCCATATCAAAACTTAAAATTTCACAAGAATATGTGCATTTATTTGAAAGCTCTGTCTATCCTAGCTCAGATTTTGTATCTTGCAGAATAATGTGTAAATTCACTCCAAAGTCGTCCCATTGAATTTGCATCTTCCATGCCAAGTATTTTCATAAATTGCTTCACAAATCAACCCTCCTTTGTTCTATTTTTCCCTTCTGCCCCCGACGCATCTTCATTGCTGCAAATCAAATTTCATAAGTATTATTCCCTGCTGAAAACTGATCATTTCAACCAGAATTTTCTTAAGCTCCATTATAGCAGTTTTAGGTGGAATATAAATACATGCCATTGTAATCCGCCTCCCTTGCCCATAGCCCCTTAGTACTAAAAAGATACCATTATTATCTTCTTTGTCCTCTTCTGTCATACTATAGGAGCTCCTCTTGCAATTAATATTAGTACTACATTTTTCCTTTGTCCCAGGGATTCCGGTGAATAACCTTCCTGAAAACTTTTTTTTTTTATCAAATTCACATTTTCAGTTCTTTACAAATGTGTCTCCTATAGCATAGCTATTTGCATTCCAGCTTGGTTCACTACTCTCTTTTTGTATGTACCTGTGAGACCATTTTCATTTAAAGATAATATAGAAAGCATCATTTTGTTAAGTTATTATTCCCACCTTTTATGGTAAGCTTTTTTAATTGTCTAGTTCCAGCTTTTGTACACTTACATTTGCCAGGTTGATCTTTTATACAGTTGTTTCTTGTCATATCCATTTGAGCTTATGTTGCATCTTAGAAAAACAATTGCCCCAAACTGACGGCCACACTGACAGACTTGGGTTAACCTGAAAGGAAAGTTGTCCATGCTAAGATGCATGGTACAGCCTGTGCTTCTACAAACTGCTATCTGCTTTTTGTCTTGTCTTTATTGTTCTCCAAGATTGGGAAGAAGACTTCAATGCTTTCAGAAAACGTTATCTCCTAGCCATTGAAAGTATTATTCTGTTTTTATTGATCTTTATTAGATTGTCTCTGTGAAGACATGAATATCAGATAGTGTTGCTTCTACAAGCATTTTTTTATTTGCTAGAGGAAAGTTTTATTATATTCAGTGTTCTTTACTTTCTCTTAAAGCTTGTTACCAAATAAAGCCAAGGACCTTTAATCTAGTCATTCCCCTGTGCAAGAATGAGAAAGAGCATCAATTTCTTTGTATCATGCTGTTTTGACCAGTTATTTCTTCTTTACTTATGTTGCAGTACCTACATTTCATAAAATTGAACAAGAAGTAGAAAAGAAAGGAAAAAAACAGGAGCTCATGTGTAATATCCCCATTACACTTGAAAACAACCGAGAAAACTTTGCTTTATAGCGTCCAGATTATATAATTCATTATAAAAATACTACTGTTAAGCACATTTTGTTTTACTTGCAGTTAAATCTCCATCCTCTTCTCCTGTCCCAAGTGTTCTTCCAAACATTAATTGCAGGGAGTAGAGCATATGCTTTAGAGTCCCCTACAAGTTTAACAAAGCCAAAAAGTCCAGTATTTCCAGGTTTTCTTGTTTTGTCATGTTTCATAAATTAATGCTTTGTTATCCCACATTTATTTGTCAATTTCCAAGTTGCTAGTTTTATTCTTGTTTAACTCCATTTTCCAAATCCATTCTCTGCTTCATTTCCAATATACTCTGATCTTCTAATAACCTCTTTTCTTTCTCGTGGACATTTTCCATTGAAATATTGGAAAAGGCTTCACTGGTACAGTCTCTATGTAATCTCCTATTACCAGAAGAACAAGAAGCAGAATCTCTTGTTTCACAGCTCACTATTTGTTGGACAAACTTTTGTATTTCCTTTTTGGCATGTTCTGCATAAAAGGAATGTTTTTGTCCCATCAAGAAAGAATATTCTGAAGATAGCTTGCTACAGCAGTTAGAATCTTACACCTGCTTCTTGACATTCCCTGGTTAGTGGAATAAATGTATTCCTGTTCTGCCTATTTGTACAGTGAGTGTTTGTGGAAAATGATTACTGTACTGTACTGTCTCCTACTTTTTAGTACTTTGTCCTACTGCCACAGTTTTGTCAGAATCAACTCTTCCTGTTGGTAGGATTGTATCTTTACTGTTAAAGGTGTAGGTTGCTTTCTCATGGCCAGGTTTGGAGCATACACAGTGTGCCCTTTCAATTAACAATTGCTGTGAAATGCCAGTTTAGTTGCTTATTTGTGCTTTCATGCAATTCAATACAGTCTGTTCTTTCCAGCTTCTCTGGCACAACAGAAAATTTCAGGTTCTCCCTAAGTGTTCTGTCCTGTGATTCTGTTATTTTTTTTAAACACATCTTCTTGAGCAGTCTCATATTCAGTCAACTTTTTTTTTTGTTTTTTTAATTTCATCCTCTGATTTTTTTTGCATTTTTATCACTTCATCTGAATGTCTGTTTACAGCTTCTTTCATTTTATCCAGTCTTTTTGTTATTTGAGTTAGTTTACTCCATCTGTGTTTTATTTTAATCAGCTCTGAGTATATTTGACTTGTGTTTTCCTCTGGGTTACTGGATGTCATGTCTTCCACCGAAGCTGGAGCTTAGACTGCTTTTTGCTGAACAACTACAAAATTCTTCCCACCTGTGTGTTTTCCTCGCCTTTTGTGACTGTTTTTCTTTCAGGTTCTGTGAATGTCTTTTTTGCTGGCTTCTAGATAGTGTACTTGCTAGCCAGTTACTGAAATTTACACAAAAATGAGTTTAGTGGCTCTGTCTTGTGAATTTCTGTTTTCACACTGGGAGAGCTGAAGTTAAGCTGTTCCTCAAGGGCAGCCATCTTTGGAAGTCCAAAAGAGGAGGATTTTGAATGGAGATCCTTAAGGAGAATAACAGTCATACACATTACTATATTGATAAAGTAGCAGAAAGTATACTAAGAACTAAGCCAACACATGAATGATGAAAAAAGAATCTGCTGATTAGGATGACTGCAGTTGGGAGTGTAGAGAATATGCAGGAGGAGACCTGAATTTACTGGAGGGAGCTGGCAATGAAACAGTAGTATTGGGAACAAATAATTTAGAAAGGGAAAGGTAATATAATGGGATAAGGCCAAGAAAACATTTAGACTCAGGCTAGTAATTGCCTTCCCTATCAGGGATTGATATCTAAGTTTAGATAAAGAGAATGGGGCGTCCTAAATGAGTGACCCGCACATGTTGAATTTTTAAGTATAGAACAGAAGCTGCTGTTAGATGGATAATTAGTAGGGCATATGAAATATTGCACGATAACCTGTTCTGATCGATTCCTATAGTTTAGATCGGGAAGAGAGATTGGATATGCAATTCACAAAGAAACAATGGTAGCACATGTGTATGGCTCCCAAATATGCAGCAAAATCTAGATGATATAGAATTTTTTGCTTGTAACTGTTTACATAAATCTTTTATACCCCAAGCAGACTCCAAAGAAATTTTCCTTGGATAGATGGCAAATGTTAAGAGTTGTGTTGGGGAAGGAAGCGGTAACCGGCAACGTGTTTTGGTGGTGTAATGAGTTGGCAGACTTTGAAAATTCCCTATGGAGTAGTTTGGAACACTGGGTAAGCAAGTGAATGTAAGTAAGGAATTTTTTTTTTTGAGCTGGGATCATACCTCTCAATCTGGCAACATCAGAAATCTGGACAAAGGCCCATGGAAAAATAGGTACAAATCTGTACACTGATTAATATAAAACTTGCATGCATAATTATGTAACCCCGCCCATTCCAGTGGAATTGTGAAATAACTTTCAAATGCAGACTGAAGAACTGAAACAAAATATGGCCTTTGTTTCATCTACAAAGTGCCTGTTGCCTTTGAAGAATAAATTGCCTATGTTACATTAAAAAATGATCAGCTAGTAATATTGCAATGGGGGATGGATGGCAATTTGATAACAGGTTCATAGTTACTAGATATCTCCTCCAAATAGGACATTCTCAGGACTTCAGCATCCATCCCCTTTAAAAATACAACACAGTGCAGTAATCTATCTACATACTGTGGGAGTAGAACCCCACAGCCTTTTGTATCAAAAGCAAATATTCTACCTGTTGTGCTACTGACAACACAGACTGGGCATAAGTAACACTAAATTTCTCTCCCCCTGAAGAACTGTGCAGCACAAGAATTCTGAAAAAAAAACAAAATTTATTTGGGGGGGGGGGGGGTCAAAAGCCCAAAACCAGGGACATGTTTTAAACATTGCTTGTATAATCTTAGAAAAGTTGCTAGAGTAAAATGTTTTGTGTTACCATGCGTTTCCTGAAAGGTAGGAAGACTGAAACTCAAATGGCTATCATTATTTAGTGAATTCAGTTCAACATCTCACTGATTTGCCAGTAAACCACAAATTGTAAGAGGGGCAGACCAGAAAGTATGAGCCAGACATTCCGTAAAACTTTGGACAGTTGAGAACTATGGCTTAACTGCTTGAATCACAAGGGGTGGTAGTATGGGTAGAGAATTTAGGCTCTTGCTGCATGTACCTAGGGTACAGGGTTTGAATCTGATAACTGTAGCCAGCAGTTATAACTAACTGGGGCATTTTGACACACATACACACATGCACACACACGTTTCTGCAGTAAGTAAATGAAGCAGCACATAGCTGCCAGTAAATAAATAAAAGCATATCGCCGTTTCTCTAAGCACAATAAATAAATGAAAGCACACTGTGGTTTCTACTTAAAATAAAAAGACTGTTTACAGTCAAGTTTCTCTTGTTTGGAAGTAAATGAAGCAGCACACACCTGTCTGCCAATAAATGAAAGTACACTGCCGTTCCCACTGAAAATGAAAGCACACTGCCGTTTCTGCTAAGCATAATAAATAAAAGTACACTGCTGTTTCTAATTAAAATAAAAAGTTTACACTCGAGTTTCTCTTGCTTGCAAGTAAATGATGCAGCACATACATGCCTGGCAATAAATAAATCAAAGCACATTGCCGTTCTCCTCCCTGCCGAAAATGAAACACACTGCCGTTTTTGCTTCTAAGCACAATAAATAAAAAGCACACTGCCATTTCTAATTTAAAATAAAAAAGACAGCTTACACTCGTTTCTCTTGCTTGCAAGTAAAGGAAGCAGCACATACTGCCTGCCAATAAATGAAAGCACACTACCGTTCTCCCCGTTGAAAATGAAAGCACACTGCCATTTCTGCTTTTAAGCACACTCCTGCTACAATAAAAATAACTCTTTACCTGGAGGAGTCGAGCCGGCTCTAGCTGCCTGCAGCCGTTAAATAAGTAGCCAGGGAAGAAAGCTGTGTGTGCATCTGCAGAAGCTGACATCACCGCGCATGCCCTGATGATGTCAGGAGTAAATATATAAAAAAAAAGGAAATTTGGAAATTAAAGGGGCCTGTGGGAATTCATGCCACTCCAATATTTTGCCCTCAAAACCAGTATTTACCGAGGAATTCCGTATGGTTGAGAGGTAAAGCTGGGATACAGCATTAATATTTCTTAGACATAGTAAGGCCTGGAGTTTAATTCTGGTGGTTGCCAAAAAAGCAACTACTAGAAAATCAAAATCTAAGCCAACTATACTTGAAGTAGTGCATATTGTAGCACATGTAAAAGAACAGGAAGTAATGTTTTTAGAAAAGGGTAGGAGTAAATAACAGGAAAAAAAATGGAAATTATAGCAACATTTACATTTAGAAAAATGCTTTGAAAGAGGAGCGAGGTTTAAAAGAAGGCAAGGATTGAAAAATGTATGTAATGTTGCTCAGATTAATGTGATGTATCATTTGTGTAGGTGTGAACGTGTTAATATGGTTTGATTACTTTTATATAAATGTAAGTTTACTTGCGTCACTAGGAATATTTTTTAAACACCTTTATAGAATTGAGAATATTGATAAGCTACCATAGGCTGTTCTCAAGTTTAGATCTAGTTAAAGTAATTCCCTTGACTAGTTACATAATCAGACATGACACACACTAGAAAAACTATGCAGTCTACAGGGTGCTGTTTTATGTATGTTAATGTCGTCTGATTATTTGTCATATGTGAACTACAGAGTTCCCAACTCCATTACAGTTTGAGAGCCGAGGTGAAGAGGCACTAAATGAAACTGAAATGTAATTAAGATAAACCCCTAGGAGTTTTACTGAAAAAGTTTTATGGCCAAGGTAATGTGACAATTTTCAATAAGCACCACATGATGTGGTGAGATAAAAACTTTGTCTTTCTACTTGCAAGGTTTTGTCAAAAGGGGGACTCTGTGATCTTCTGAATTTCTTTTCTTTGAATTGAAGAGTTTTATATCTAATGATTCCTTTCTAAAGAGATCTTTGCTAAATGGACAATGATAGTTTTTGTTGGGCTTCTTTCTTTGGTACTTGAGGAATTTTTGCAAGGAGGTGTCCGAAAATTGCAAATTAACTTTTAGAAGATGCACCGCTAAATGTTCAGAAACATAACAATTGCAGTGCCGCAGTCTGCTCTTTTAGGTTTATCGCTTACTGATAGTGAGCTGTCTGAACTCCGATTCTGGTCTAAATTACGAAAATGTACAAATATCTGAGAGAAACCAGTTTATACCACGTTTATTTTTCAAATGTACTCAGCTTTTTAACATTAGGCCACTGATAAATGTGGCTGACGATGGATGCTGTCTGCCTTGAACAGTAGCCACACCCCATATGCCATGGGTGACTATAGCAAAATGTCAGTCTTTGCAGGAATTAACTTATTCATCCTCTACCATCTGTCACCATTGAAGGATATGTACACAGCAAAGGGAGCAGGAAAACAGAAAATATGCGTATGGGTGTACAGAGGTAGCTGTGTCACATTGAAAGCAAACTTGTGTGTTAGGACATGGCCGGGGTACTTTGGAATCTGTATACTGGGTGGGCCTCTTAATTCTGCAGGCTGTTTAGGGCTGTGTGTGGTTGGGGAGTAGTGGCCGTCCTTTGTCAGGATGACATCTGTCTAGCTGAGAATGTGGATAGGTGCACAAGTGTAATGGCTTAAAAATACTGACATTACAGAGGCTAAGGGTGCCTGGCCAGGAAGTGAATGGTTGACCAGTGTCACAGGACTGCCATTACCTGCTGGGTTTGTTTGTGATCGGGTGCATAAGTGGAGTAAGGTACAGCTATAGGTAAATGTATTATAAGCAGCGTTGCCCACTGAGGTTATCTTAACAGTTAGGTACAGGAAGCATTCAAAAGAGATATGTTCACTTTTGTGCGTGACATAGTGCATGTATCTTTTACCAGACTAATGTAGACCTCAGTGTACCTCTTATGAGCTTTCCCTTGTTTATATGCCTGTTTATATGCCACTTGTGTTAGAGGGTGATTTATTCTGCTGAGGCAGGTTTGCTGTTTGCTTTTCCTTGATGCATGTTTCATCATCCAAAATGAGGCTTTGCATTTACAAGTTAGCAATCTGTAGAAAATACTAGATGTTATGTAGTCCAATCTCGCATACATTCTTACTCGTGGGTTCGGAGCCGAATATCGGCTCCGACTCGGCCAACTTTTCTAGTAGCTCGAAGTCTCTCATTGGCTGGGCCAAGCAGGTATCCCATGCTGCACTGCTCCATAACCCCAGATCTCATTTGCCGCTCGTGTAGCTAGGACGTGGTCTCGCTTGGCTGTGGCTAAGTACCTTCTCCTTTTCATTTTCTCTTGAGAAAATTGTTAAATTTCAACACAAAAGCTATTTTAATAGCTATTTTCTTCTTGTTGCTGGTTATTGTGTGTTACTTGTGTGTAGTTGGTATCCCTAACTGTTCTGGTGGGCTAGGCCCGTTTGAGTTAGAGGACCTAGTCCTCCATTCTGTGTATTGCTGTTTGCTTAGGTTTTTTGTTGGTTACTAGAGCTAAGCTAGCTCTTTACCTTTTCCTTGTTGTGGATAGTGTGTGTGAGTCGTAAAGAACTGTTTTACTTGGAGGTTCTTCGTTTGCTGTGGTAGAGTGATCTGTAGTTTCTCGCCTTTGTTGTTTTTTTTTTTTGTTTTTTTTTTCTAGCTAGGTTGTTCGGTGGTCTTGTTGTGACAAAATGTCTAAGGAGCAGAAGGAACATAAACCTTCCGGGTTTATAAAATGTTCCAAGTGTAGTTACAAGATGTCCATCACGGATGGACATTCCGTATGTGTTTATTGCCTAGGAGCAATTCATTTGCAAGAGTCTTGTAGCTTCTGTCACGCCTTCAGTCCGAGGGTGCTCCAGGAGAGAAAAAATAAACTAATATTGAAGGGACTCATGAAACCTTCATTTGAGGAGTCTTTGGACTCCGGCTTCTGGTTCTCAGTCCAAGTCTAAAGCTTCGAAGGCGAAGAAAAGATCTCCGGCTCCGTCTGTTTCTTTGGAGCCGCCGGAGAAACTTTCTAAACTTGACTCTACCTCCTCGGCTCCTATGTCCTCGGGGCCGCAGGAGGTATCTGTAGTACTGGAATAGACTTAGGCTCCTATTTTACTGGAACCCATTCGGAGCCAGTCACCCAGTGTTAGGCATGGCTCTCCTGACAGGAGATCCCAATCTCTGTCCCTGTACTCCAAATCCTCCAGGCTTTCTGATTTGGATGTCGATAGGGTGGTGCAGGGGCTCCTGCAGTCGCCGGTGTTGGCAAAATTATTCTCGGCTCCGACCCAGTCGGCTCCGGAGCCTGTCCCGATGCTTATAAAAATGGTTCCTCCTCTGAGCACTTACTTGTCTTTGGAGCCAGAGTGCTCCGCGTGATGTTCTTGCGCCAGCGCCGATGCTCCTTAAGGGTTTATCGGTGCCGACGTCGGCTCCTTCCACAGGCTTCGGCACTCGGGTTTTCTCAGTCGAGCCCGAGGGGGATACTTTGGGACACCTGTCTGTTCCGAGCCTCCCTCTCAGTGCATCGGCTCGGGGAACCCTGACTCCAATCATGGCCTCGGAGGCCCGTCGGTCCTTGGATTCGTGGGGACCGGCCTTTGAGGCCATGCGGAGCGCACTGGCCAAATCGTCAGTTAAATCACCTGGATCGGTCATTCCGTCCCCTTTCACCCTGGCTAGAGTTTCTGACGTCTCCCTATCCGTAGATGGCGGAGCCCAAAGGTCTGGGGATACCCCCATGAATGGTCCCCAACTTTCTGAGGGCCCCTCAGTCTGTGGCCCCCAGAAAGAAGACATGCAAGAGGAAGCACATGGACTCCCAGGACGAGTCTCTCACTTAGGAGTCGGACGGGTCCCCCAAGTCGTCCTCTGATGATGTCTCTTTCTCTGACATCCTGGAGATTTTGAGACAGAGGGGCGACTGGCTGTCCAAAACCCCCTCCAAGGAGGAGTCTGTATTCCTCAAGGCCTTTGGAGCTCAACCCTCTGCTTCCTGGGTGTCTCCACCCTTCGACGAGCTCTTGGATTTAATCTGTCAAAGGGTGTGGGAGAATCCTGATTCGGTGGAACCTGTACCCAGAAGGCCCAATAAGTTTCTTTCTGCTCCCCCGGGGAAAGAGTTTCTGTCCAAAGGGGTTTCTGTAGATGCCATGGTGGTGGCGGCGGCCACACAGAAGGAAGTAGCCGAGACTTCTTCCTCCGTCCATCCTCCTAACAAGGAGTCTAGGACCATGGACCGGTACGGGAAGTGTACCCTTTCGTCAGCGACCTTCACCTTACGGTCACTGAACTACCTTTGTCATTTTACTCTGCTCCAGAGAGATCTCCTCAAGGAGTTAGGAGATACTCTAGCAGATAACGTACCAGAGGCATTAGCGCACACAGTTAATGCCCAGGTGTCTACCCTCAATTCTGTTGTCAACTCGTCCATGAGGTTCATATCTTATGCAGCCGAGGGGGCGAGTAGGGCAGTCAGTACGGGAGTAGCCCTCACGAGGCAAGCCTGGTTGCGCCTGTGTCATTTCGCGGAGGCCTTCAAGTCTTCCTTCACTGACTCTCCCTTTGATGGGTCCTCGCTTTTTGGGACCAAAGTGAAAGACACCCTCACCAGATGCGAGCAAGAGGGAAAGACCCTGTCTGCCGTAGGGGTCCATTTTTCCCTCCCCTCTAGGCCTTACCCCAAGGCTCAGAGAGGAGGGAAGATGTGGTTCAAGAAGGCGCGGAAGTTTTTCTCTGCCGCACAAGGTGAGTCCCCCTCCAGAGGCAGAGGAGGGGGAGGTTATTCAGGAAGACGCCGCCCTAGAAGTAGAGGAGGCCCCCGCAACTCGGGAGACCGTGATTCCTTTTGCGGTTCTTCCTACCATTGTTCCTGATGTGTTGCCTGACTGTGCTTCTCCGGAGCCAGTCGGGGGCCACATATCGTTATACCCGGAAGCATGGGAAAGCATCACCCAGGATTGATGGGTGTTACGAGTAGTTTCCGGTGGTTATGCCATCCCCCTTTCGTCAGACCCCCCTCCAGTCAGAAAAATCCCGGACGTTCCACCCAGTCAAAGGGATCACGCAGCCTTAGAGGTTTCAAAGCTGCTAAAGGAGAGAGTCATCCAACCTGTCCCCTCAGACCAAATCGGATTAGGGACTTGCTCAAGACTCTTTGGTGCCGAAAAAGACGGGACCTGAGACCCATTCTAGATCTCAGCCGATTAAACCACTATGTTCAAAAGTCCAAGTTCCGAATGGTCACCCTTCAGTCCATTTTTCTGTTGCTGGAAAAAGAAGTATGGATGTGCTCCATCGACCTCAAGGATGCTTACTATCACATCAAAATGGGCAGGGCATCCAGGAGTCACCTACACTTCCGGTTTTTCAGTTTCAGTTTCGTGCCCTGCTCTTTGGTCTCACCACAGCCCCCAGGGTGTTCACCAAGTGTTTGGCGGTGGTGACAGCTCACCTGAGACGTTAAGGATTCCAAGTGTTTCCGTACCTGGATGACTGGCTCCTCACCGCCCCCACCAGGCATCTACTCATCCAAGCCAGGGACGCTACCATTACCCTCTGTCAACGACTTGGAATAACATTGAACTGGGAAAAATCTGCCTTGCCACCCTCACAGCGTGCCACGTTTATAGGCGCAGAGCTAGACACAATCCAAATGCGGGCCTTCTTGCCGCACAAAAGGATCAGAGTATTACAGAAACGGGTTTGCGCGTTATTACCCCTCAGGAAAGTACAAGCGAGATGGGTTCTTCAGCTTTTGGGCACCATGGCAGCCACCATTATGCTAGTGCCTCTAGCGAGATTACACATGAGGCTTCTTCAATGGCTTCTCTTTGCCCGATGGTCTCTCCAAAAATTCCTCCTTTCCCACCAGATCCTACTCGCATACCGATGCAAACAGGATCTCAATTGGTGGCTATGCTCCACCAATCTGGACGAGGGGAAACCATTTGTTCCTCCGTCACCTGTTGCCACAGTGACCACGGACGCCTCCCAGATGGGGTGGGGGTCATTATCTTGGCAGGACAGTCCAAGGCACGTGGCAAGATCACGAGGTACATCTGCACATAAATGTCCTAGAGATGAGAGCGGTGTTACTGGCGTTGCGGGCACTTCAGAGCTCTCTCCCTCTGGGGACGATTGCGGTACACTTGGACAACATGTCTGTTGTATGGTATCTAAACAAACAGGGAGGGACCAAATCTTACCCCCTGTGCAGAGAGGCCATGCGAGTGTGGCAGTGGGCAGTGTCTTCCCAACGGTTCCTAGTGGCAATGCACATTCCGGGGAAGGCCAATGTGATAGCAGACAGGCTGAGCAGAGCTATTCTCATGCCTTACGAGTGGTCCCTGAACCCCCTGGTTACGGAACAGATATTCAACAGGTGGGGTCAGCCTTGCTGTGACCTTTGTGCCAATCCCCTCAAAGCCAAATGCAGCAACTACTTCACCCTGATCCCCCCACAGGGGGAATCACCCAGGGACGCTCTAGTCCACGATTGGCCCTCCGGTCTGCTCTATGCTTTCCTTCCGTTTCCTCTGTTACCAAGAGTGATTCAGAAAGCCCTATCCTTGGGAAGCAAGATTATTCTAATTGCCCCACACTGGCCTCGCCAAGTCTGGTTCTCCTTTCTCCATCCATTCGGTGTGGATACTCCTTGGATTCTGGACCCAGTACCAGACCTACTGACACATATGTCGCGACAGTTCCACCCCTCCCTGCGGACCCTTAGGTTGACATCCTGGCTACTCCACTTCCGTCGTTAGTCAGACTTCATCGTTTTTCACCTGCGGTAGTGCACATTTTGTCGTCCTCTCATAAGTCTTCGACTAGGAAGATTTATTCCAGCAAATGGAAGAGATTTTTGGTTTGGGCTCATGCCCAAGGAATTGACCTGTACACAGCCCCAATTTATGCTGTTTTGGAGTTCTTGTCCATGCTCTTTCAGCAGCGCTCTGCGCCCGCCACCATTAAAGTCCAGTTGGCAGCTATTTCAAGCTTTCATACCTCCTATGAGCCTTCCCTTATGGCCCACAAACTCTGTAAGGCCTTTCTCCAGAGGGCACCTTGTTACTCTGGCCTCCTATTTCAGAACCTATTATGCCCTGGGATCTAAACTTAGTTTTGCAAGCCCTTACCTCCCCACCTTTCGAGCCGGCTGCCACCTGCAATTTCAAGTTTTTGTCCTGGAAAACAGCTTTCCTAATAGCCATCAAATCAGCCAGACGGGTGTCGGAGATTCAAGCCCTCTCCATAAAACCCCCGTATTTGATTTTTCATAAGGACAGAGTTTCTCTTCGACCTAATCCGTCCTTTCTCCCCAAAGTTACATCTACTATTAATCTCAATCAGTCTATTGAGCTGCCAGTGTTCTTCCCTCAATTTTCAAACAAGGCAGAGTTTAGATTTCATCAACTGGATGTGCACAGCAATTGCGATTCTATCTACACAGGACCAAACACCTACGAAAATCTGACCAATTTGTTTCCTTTTCAGAAAATAGAGCGGGGTCCTCTATTTCCAAGGTTACCATTTCCAGATGGATTTCCTTTATTTATTCTTCAGCAGGAAAAACTCTACCGTTCCCCATCAAGGCTCACTCTACTAGGGCTGTTTCCGCGTCTATGGCATACCATGCCAGACTATCTTTGGATGATATTTGTGCTGCAGCCACATGAACTTCCCCCTCACACTTTTATTACTCATTACAAACTGGACGTGGCTTCTAGGGACCGGGCTTCCTTTGGTTCCACAGTCCTCAGGAGTATCTTCCTTTTTGCCTCCCAGGATAGAGGTGCTGGGTCGCTGTCCTGTGAGTAAGAATGTAGGCGAGATTGGACTAGATAACATCAAGAAGTTATGTACTTATCATAACGTTCAATGTATGTAGTCCATCTCGTCTCGCATTCTTACGTACCCTCCCACCTGCCCCCTTCCTGGAGGATCTGGAGGTTAGGACTGGTACTAGAGTACCCTTCAATGGCAGTTTGTTTTGTCTTACCCTCCTTGATAGTGTTCTACCTTATTGGGTTGTTGTTATGCATGAGATGTGATTGTGGAGTTCGCAGCAAACTAGATTTGGGGTTATGGAGCAGTGCAGCATAGGATACCTGCTTGGCCCAGCCAATGAGAGACATCGAGCTAGTAGCAAAGTTGGCCGAGTCGGAGCTGATATTCGGCTCCGAACCCGCGAGTACGAATGTGAGGCAAGATGGACTACATACATCGAACGTTATGGTGAGTACATAACTTCTTGTTTTCACCTAACTTAGGTGTTTGAATTGCTGTATTTCACAGAAAGATACCAGTGGATTGTAGATGTATTCAACTGCATACCACTGGCCTGGTTTGCACACCTCGTTCATGCACGTTGTCTGTGTACCCATGTTATACATATGAGGAGTTACTGTGCTGTACCCACAATGCAGAATACCGCGGAGGTGACTTTATTTGCTACAAGGT